>NW_025051736.1:0-12372 GCF_019279795.1 Protopterus annectens | reverse complement strand
TTGGGAATTATTCCGCATTTTGCCAAACTGTTTGACATTCTTTCAGAAAATGGTATAATTTTTATTCTACGGCATAACTTTTCTGTTTGTGACTTGCACCATGAAGCTTAGGTTGTAATTCAAAAGGGTCTGCCCGCCTCCCACTCACATGATTATTAAACTGAAATTAATAAGTAAACAAGCAAATAAACAGTTGTATAAAGAAATAAGGGAAACGAAATTTAAATGATTTGGAAACAGAGGGTAAGTTTAATTCGCTGGTACTTCTGGAAAGTACAGCAATACATTCTTATTTGTTGTTTTCGGTTACTTATTAAAGTAAACAGTTAAGTGCTTGTTTACAGGGTACCTTTAAGTTTTATGCGAAAGTATACAGAAATGGTACTCTGACAGGACAAAACCCAGAAGGGGGGTATCTCAAAAGGAAAATAGGTACAGTGTGTATAGCTAAACTATGCAGTAATGACATTCAAATGAGATGGATTATAGAAAATACATTTCCACAATAAACTGATGAGTTTTGTTTGCATATATATTCTATATGCAGCATTCATGTGTAAGATACTTGGTAATTGTATATTAGGGTTGATAAGGCTCATAGGTATGCATTTGTATGCGGATGTTCAAAAGCACCATTGAGAAGCATAGCCAGCTGTTTCATGGCCCAAGCACTGTTGAGTGAGTTAAGCTCCTTGGTCAAGAAGCACCATGCTATATACCCCTCCCCCAAAGAGAATTTATGATTTCCTGGCTATTCATTCAGATTATACCATGACCCCCCATTATTATTCCAAAACGTGCACGCTGATTGGCCAGCATGCCTGTTGTAAATCGAGTTGTACTAATGGAAAAGGTCCGGGTCGCCTCGGTGGACTTTTTCCATTAGTATAACTTTCCTTTTAAGACAGTGAACCTTGCTTACGATAGCAATGGGTTTAACATAGCGAGACAGTTTTAAAATAAGCCAAACGGAAATCTCCGGGTTGCTGATTTTAAAAGCTGTCTCACCGGCATGCTAAACCCATTTAACATAAAGAGACAGGTTTTAGTGTTAACATACGAGTTTGGTCGGAGAAAGCAAGATCTCACAGCTTTTTTTTGAGTGCTTTATATAGTTAATGAGTTTAACATAGCGTAGACAGTTTTAAAATAAGCAACGGACATCCTCCGCTGTTTACTTTGGGTAAAGCTGTCTCGCCTATGTTAAACCCATTTAACATAGCTTAAATGACTAAAAAAGCAACGGAGATCTTGCTTTCTCCGCTGTTTTTGCTCATTATGTGCCTCCCGATGTACCCTTAGAGCGCTGCGAGTATTATCAGAACCGTCATGCCGCCGGATGCCGTGACATCCATCGGGCGGAAGGGCAGCAAACAGGCAGAGATTAGTTATGCCATTATTTAAGAAAAAGTAATAGTTTATTTTCAAATAATGTCATGGATAATAGTAATAATCATTGGTGTGGTGGGTGTTACACCATTATTCACGTTGGTTTTGTTTGGTCCTCGGGACCAAACCACGCTCAACCGTGGGTAAATCCAGCATTACCCACACCCAGGCGTGGGTTATTGCTATAATATTACTGAATACAGACATTGCTTGACATGCAATAGGTAGATGTTCTTCATCTCACATTGCTGCAGTCATAACTAGTGGGGTAGTCCGCTGTCCTCGGTCGGCCAAATACCAAAGTTATTAGCATAGGCTGGCGCCGCGTCATGGTCGCTTTTAGATTCTGATTGACCGCCAGCACGCCTTTTGGTATTAAAGCTTACGATGACCGGACGCCGGCCATATCCCCCAGTCTTTTCTGCCGCATGGTCCTGCTAAGCAGAAGCAGTGGCTTGCAAGCGCTCGCTCAAGGCGTCCTGAAATTTCTCAGATTCTGAGCTTCAGACCTGGAACCAAGTTGCGGCTGGCATCGCCTGCTAGAATATTTTTGTCTTTTCTTGCCTCAGTTTAATCCGGATGTCAGAAAAGTGAATAATTGTATTTCTTTTGTGGGAAACAGATACCTCATAGGATTATCACTCTCTTGCATTCCTTGCTTGGGCCTGAGCACGACGTAGTCGGGTGTCGCTTTTGTACTAAATTCTAATAAGCGCACCATTAAACGCCGGTTAGATTGTGCTAGGCTTGTCTTCGGTAAGCTGTATTATAAGATGCCGCTTGATCCTCCGACGCCGCCACCGCTAAGAAGCGCAAGGAGAAATCGTGAAATCTAAACAGGGTGAGTCGCCCCTTCCGACGCCGGTTCTTTAGGAAACCACGGTGGAATCTGTGATCCAGCCGGTGTTTCAGTTGAGTCTCAGGGGAACCTTTAATTTTACAAGATGCTGCTGTGGCCTCTCAGGAGTCGGGTCAGGCTGGAAGGGGCCTCTCAGGTGGCTGTAATCCCTTCTCCACATAGGGTGGTTAGGCCTCTCCTCTGTCTCTAAGGTACCTTCCAAGGCCAGGCCTGGTTTGTCTTCCTCTCTGGCCAGTCCTACTAATGCTGGGTCTGTACCTAAAAACACATGCTTAAAATGGCAGAAGATTTACTTCCTTGATTAGAGGTTCTATGCCCCCCAGAAAAGAGGCCCAGGGTGGAGCCAGAGGTGGAAGGATTAGAGCACTCTTCAGATTACCTGAGTCTTCGGCTGAAGACATTCAGGATTTTCTCCCTTATTCTGATCCTGACGCAGAGAATTCTAGTCCTTCTGCTTCCTCTCCAGAAGATTTCCTCTTTTCTTTTCAGAAACCCTGCATTCTATGAGGGAGCATTTTAAATGGGAAGGTCAGATTTCTGATTCCAGAAAGAGGCTTAGGGAATTCCTATTTTTGCCACAGCATAGGCCCTTGGCTATACCCCTGTTTTGGATGTTGTGCAGGATGTTTTCTCTGAGGTTTCCTTAACCCTGACTCTTTGCCTCCTGCCCCGGTTAAGCCAGATAGGTATTACAGAGTACCAGAGGCTCATAAATATTTGTATAAGAGCCCTAGGGCTGACCCAGAAACTATTAGCCAGGGACCTAAGGGTGTCAGGGCTTCTGTTGTAAAGAATCCAGTTCCTATGGATAAAGACTCTAGAGCTTTGGATAGGTGGGGCAAAAAAGTGTATACCTCTTCCACTCTTGCAATGAGGGCTTTGAATTGCCAGTTTCATTATCTAGCAACTGTATTTCGCCTGCTTGCTGATACATTGTTACTGTTTTTCTGCATTTATTCTGTTTTTGCACTTGTTTCTCAATTTGTTACTTTTTAAAATCTGTAACTGTTGCAAATTGTTTGTGTAGGCTGTGATAGCCGATTTATAGCATTTATAAGTGTTTACTGTATCTGTTTCTGCTTGTTTTCTGAAAAAAAAAAAAACAAAAAAAATATCTCTTGTTTTCCCCGCCTTACTAAGCTAGAATAGTCCAGTTTCAGAGCTTGCTGATCCCTGGGCTTTGTTTGCAGTTCCTGTTACTGAATCTTTACCTAATTTGAACAGAGGAGGTTCCCTTGCTTACCAGTGAGTGGGAAGCATTGAGCTGCCTGTTGGTCCAGTTTTGTGAGGTTTCAGCCAGCAACTTGTAGTTTATTGGTCGTTTTGGGCCAGTTCCTAGCTTCTTTCAGCCCCTGATATAACGCCAAACGCTGCTTTGTATTTAGCTGCCGGTTTAGCTGTGATTTAGGCTGAGCTGCTACCTGCACACTAGGGCAGCCGTTACAGATTTAAACTATTAGGGCTTACAAATTCCACTCTTCAAATTTTCCTTAAAAGCTACCTTCCTAACTATACTACTGATCTAATCAGCTTATCCTATAACTAAAAGATCATCTCTACTTGACTCCAAGTAGACTATTCTCTCATCTGTTAAGCCTAGCACTTGCTCCTACAGTACTTATTACCTTGATAGGTGCTCTTGTCATAGATAGTACCCCAAAAAGGCAACCCCCATTTCGGTCATCCACGCCCCCGAATCTTCTTCTTTTAAAGTTTTTTTTGTCTATTCCTTCTAGCATGTCGAGGATCAGTTGCTAGTGTCCTCTCCTGCCTCAGCTGGTGAATCTGGGAATATTGAGGCAATGTTACAATTGCCTCATGTACACAGACAACCCTCTCCTCCTCCCACAAAACACAAATACATGAGATGCAACTATACAGCCAAACTGGAGGCTGAGCTCTTCAACATAGGACTGGCAAGACCAGTCAGGAGGAGAAGGTTACCACACACACTATAGACCCAGTCTCACATAGTACCATCACAACCTCAAATCATACACATAAACACACAGACATACTCGAGGCTCTGATCAAAAATCTACCAAAACAGCAGAGGCCACCAAAGCAGACACCCAAACAACCACCACCTCAGAACACATCACCTGCAACACATAGACCTTACAGTCAGAGTGTCAAACAGTCACAGCCCTTAAGGCCAAACAAAATGCCAGACACTAGTCATTGGACCCATAGTCAGACACACTGACGCCCCGCCACCAGACTGAGTAAGGAGAAGGTCACAGTAAGCTGCCTGTCGGGCGCTAGAATCCGCTACATAATGCAAGCACTCAGGTCTCTCAACAGTAGGTACAAATACCACTCAGTCATTGTCCACGCTGGTGTAAACGAATTGAGACATACCTCCTTGGACTACATGAAAAGAGACATCGAGGAGCTCTCTGATTATGTAGCCCAGGCAGGTATGACCTGACCTTGAGCAGTATCCTACCTTCACCAAGAATGATGCCACAACAGAGATAAGATGATCAGCTTTAACAATTGGCTTAAACACTGGTGTCATTCAAAGGGAATCCAGTGTCTGTCTGCCTGGGATGACATGCTGGACAAGCCACGCTGCTTCTCGCAAGGGACGGCTTGCACCTGTCACCCCTGGGATTCGGATATTGGCAAAGGCCTCTTGCCACCCCATAGTGCCTTTTTAGGCAAGGCTCAAATTCAAAACCTACCACCCTAGAACACAAAAAGGAAAAAACTAAGGGTAATGCTGCTCAATGCCAGAAGTCTGAATCTCAAAATGCACGCACTCGAGGCCCTTTCTCAGTATGGAGAACATCGATGTCTGTGCTGTGACAGAAACCTGGTTCAAGGCTCCTGAGAGCACCCCAGCACTACTGTGGTTTTACCTCATATCATGCTCCGCCCCAAAATCCGGACAATACCAAGAAAGGAGGGGGTGTATCCATATTCATCAAGGACTCCCACACCTCAAGACTGGTTGCAACGACGACGATGCATCGAGACCATCCAGGTGCAATTAACCATAGGCAAGACTGCTCTGCAAATTGTAGCATGTTACAGACCACCTCACAAACTCAGGAACCTCACATGGCCTTCCTGAAAACACTAGAGGGGATAAATGTATCACCAAACACCATCATACTAGGTGACTTCAACTACCCTAATATAGACTGGGAACACTACTCAAGCCCAAACACCCTAGCCCAAAAGTTCCTGGAATTCATAAACTCAAATGCCATGGAACAACTAGTTACCATCCCCACAAGAGGAGATAACATACTTGACCTCATCATCACTTAACATGGGAGCACAATGTTCAACACCAGAAGTATACCCCTCACTGGTGAGATCAGATCACAAACTAATCTCGCTGGAGGTCCTCATCCCACCCCCACCTGAAATAAAAAAAAACCACAGTAAAGAACTTCTCGAAAGCCGACTTCACACTTCTAAAGACTAGTGTGGTTTCCTTTAAGGCCCCCGAGCCGGCGGAAACAGTACACATGCCGCTGAATCACTTACAAATGCCTTCTACCAGCACCTGCAGGACTGCATGGATAAGGCAATCCCAAGCAAAACAAAGACTCTCTGTACCAAAGGCAAGCGTCCAGTCTGGTGGACCCCAGCCATAAACAAACTCTACAACAAAAGGAGGAAGCTACAAGATAGAGCAAAATCCTTAAAAGGTAAGACACCCTTGATCACTATAAGTAAAAAACTAAGAGCTCTCATAAAATCATCCAAAGCAAATTTTGAGAGAAAAATAGCTAAAGACTCAAAAGACAATCATAAGGCCTTCTTTAGCTATAAAGAAACCTGGGAGGAAACTCCCAGATATGCTCAGAACTAGTTCAAAATGATGTGAAGATTACTGATCCTATGGACATTGCCAACATACTGGCTGACAGGTTCAGTGCAAACTTCCCCCCCCAAAAGGAGAGATATCTATACCAAATGATTGCAGCCCCCAAACATCTCCAACGCCAAGTGAGAACTGCTCTCCAAAGCAAAACACAGCATCCATGGACCTGATGGTGTCCCCGGCTGTGTGCTCCACCTAACTCAATGAGGAATTAAACCCACAGCTAGGACAGCTGTTTAATCAGAGCCTTACCTCTGGATTACGCACTCCAGGAGTGGCGACTGCAACTGTGGTCCCACTTCACAAAGGCGGTGCCTCCACCGAATTCTGGAAATTACCGCCCATTAGCTTGACAAGCCTTATCTGCAGCCATGGAGAGGATTATAATGGACCTCATAAATAAAGACATAGGGAATTTGTAGACTTTGGATCCAACCCAGTTTGGCTTTGTCAAAGGCAGCGCATGCCTTTTAAACTTGGTTGACTTTTTTCAAACAGTCACCAAAGCCATTGATGAGGGAAAGGCAGTCCATACAGCCTACCCTCGATCCTACGGAAGGCCTTCGGATACAATACCCCACTGGTATCATTGAAAAACTCATCAGCTTAAATATTAACCTATACATCACAAGATGGGTTGCAAACTGGCTGAGTGACAGAACCCACAGGGTCAGAGTTGCTGGCGCCATGTCAGACTCAAAGCCTGTCACAAGTGGTGTCCCACAGGGCTCAGTCCTAGGCTCACTTTTGTTTGGCACTCATTCAAGTACAAGCAAACACAGGAGGGTTATGAGCTGACAAAGTTTGCAGATGACTGCAAACTGGGCCTATATAGTAGAACACACATCTGACACAGATATCCTTCAGAAGGGTCTCACAGAATGGATAACTGGTGCCAGAGCCATGGCCTAAAAGTTAAATGCCAAAATGCATAGTCATAATTCCCTCGGGAAAACAAGGTTACCCTAGCTACCAAATAGGTGGCAATCCACTGGAGCACAGAAGAAGTTATCAGGGACCTGGGGAACCCAGGTTGATAGTAGTCTGTCATTCGACACCCATGTAGCTAAAGTAGTTAGGAAGACCTTCTACATTGCCCACCTTATCATGAAGGGATTCTCATCCAGATCAAGGGAGGCCATTGTCTCCCCTACTCATCACTCATCAGACCAATGATTGAGTACAATGCCCCATTCTGGAATGTATCTGACCGACACTTGCAGCAGCTGGAGAGGCCACAAAAGTTCCTCACCAAAAGGATAAAGGGTCTCAAAAATCTGTCCTATGCTGCCCGACTGAAAGAACTCCAGCTCTATTCAGTCGCCACCGCTTGCTCAGAGGTGACCTTTGCCTAACATACAAATGTCAAACCCAGATTTGATGAATATGCTTCACCTCAAAAATCTAGATCCACTTCAGAGCCACAAGGGCTGGAGACTTAAACCCCGACATCGGCACATTAATAGGACGCGGCTGGTGGATAGATTCATCACCCAAAGACTCCTATGCTGTGGAACAAAATCCCGTATATGTGAGGCAAAGCACTCTCTCTGTGTTCAAGAGAAATCTTGACCCAAATGGATAGGGAGAGATCGTAGATATACCCCCAGGGATTACCTCTCCAGCGTCACTGTACAGAGGCACAGCAAAATAATGGGTATAGTTCCCATACTAAAGGGGTGGCATAAGCCACAAAACTATGGGCTAGGCTTGTAAATGCCCTCGGGCAGATAGCCTAGTATGAACCTATGAACCTATGAAGTACCAGAATTTTCTCCTTAGTCAGTTGAAATCTAAGGTAGATGCTTTAGCAGAGGGCATAGAGTGTAAAGAATTACAGGATTTGCCCATGCTCTGATCATCAGGTGGGTAAGCATTCTTTGCAGTGTGGTTTTGATGCTTTACAGGCCTCTTCCACAGGTACATGCCACTGATCAGTTATTCGTAGGCACGCCTGGCTTAAAGATCAGAACTTGTCAGAGCATGTTAAAGCTCTCAGATTTTAACATGCCCCCGCAGTCTGAAGTTTTGTTTGGTTCTCCTGTGGAGTCAGTCTTGAAGAAAATGGAAGACAAAGCTAAGTCTATGCAGTATCTGTTAAGGATTTTTGCAGGTGCAGCCCCTAAGTTTAGCAGGAATTGGCCCACTAAGGATGATGGGCTTTATCCTTCTTCTTGACCTTACAGTCTAGGGGTAGATCTAGACGTGGTAGGGCAGAGCTCATGCACAGGGTTCTTTAGGCCTAGGAAGTGGAGTTCCCCTGCACAGTCTACAGGTGAAGGTGCTAGCAGTCCTTTCATGTGTTTGAACAGAATTCCAACATGACCTGCATCTTCAGCTGTCTCGATCCTTCCTGTCAGGCAGCTCCTCTGGGATAGAAATCTGGCACTTTTCAGTGCAAACTGGCTTTTAGTCACCCATAGGACAAATGGGTACTGGACATCATAAACCGAGGTTACAAGTTTTATTTCCACACATTCACTGCCCCCTTTCAAAGGCATGCCAGACGCTCCTCCTCAGCAAAAGGTGCAGCAGCTTTTCCACGACAGATTTCTTTACTTCTACAAATGGGCTATCCAACAGGTCCCTCCACAGAAGTGGGCCTGTGATTTCCTGTATTCCTCATCGTTTCCTTGTACCAAAGAAAGGAAGCACTTGGGAGGCCAATTCTGGATTTGTCCATTCTCAACACATACCTGGACATTCCAACCAAAATGCTGACTTTACAACAACCTCTGCCTCTGCTAGGCAAAGATCATTGATTGCAACTCTTGGATCTCAAGAGGCTTATCTTCATATTCTCATTTCAGGCCCAGCTGCAGGAGGATTCCTGCTGCTGGCTGGGGCTTTACATCATCAGTTCTCTCTGGCATTGCCTCTCATGGCTTATCTACTGCTACCAGGGTGTTCAAGCAAAAAGTTCTGGCTCCAGTGATAGCTTCTTAAGGTTAAGAGGAATACAAATTTATCCTTATTTGGACGATTGCCTCGATTCTTGCTCAAGATTAAAGACACAGGCTACTTCACCATCTTCAGTATGTTATGCGCAGTGTTAAGGTGCTCTAGTGGTAATTTCTAGAATCGAAATGTAAAGTCCAGTCCTAGTACCCTCTCAGGACATGTGTTTCTGGGTGTGAGACTGAATACAGCCTCTCAGATGGCATCTTTTGACTCCCGGGAAGCTAAAAGAAATCTTTACCCTGTACTTCCAACAATTGTCTCCTGTCCAGGCTCGACTGCAAGGACAGTCCTTCAAGCCTTGGGGTTCATGGCATCTTAGGGAATTCTGGTGCTTCCCCAATGCCAAACTGGTATATGAGGAAGCTACAATGGGTATCTCAAAAGTGTATGGACTCAACACTCACAAGCCACAATTTGGACACTGTCATTCAGATAATACCTTGCATTCAAAAGGAGTTTTGTGGTGGGCTCAGGAATGTCACTCATAAACAAGGGATTCCTCTCTAGACCTGTACCAATTCAGGGAGGCCAGTCAGATCCTAACTAATCAGATGCCCTCAGAGGGCAAGGCTTGGGGAGCACACCCTCAATGGAAAAATGGGTTCAAGACACGCGGCCTGCCAGACTTCAACATTTGCATATCAACATGAAGGAGATGTTAGTAGTCCAATTTAAGCATTGATGGCTTTCAAGCGATCTACTTCAACCAGGACACGTGTTGATTCAAACAGACAACACAACTGTCATGTGGTACATCAACAAGCAAGGGGAAGTCCCATTCGTACATCTCTCTTTCGGCATGGCAAGCTATGATTTTGTGGGAGAGATCGCCGCTCTCAGTCATATGCATTCCTCTCACTCTTCAGGCAAGAGTTTCTGCCAGGAGCACAGAACTCCTTAGTTAGGATGCTCTTGAGCAGACAGATGGTGGATCCCCATGAGTGGAAATTGGATCCTCATGTATTTCGACAGTTGACAGTGCTTTGGGGGACTCCAGACATAGATCTGTTCGCTTCCTCCACTAAATTTCCAGCTGCCAAAGTTTTGCACAAAGCTGTTTCATCCAAAAGCTTGGAAAGTGGATGCTCTTTCTTTCAGTTGGAACAATCTTCACGTCTATGCTTTTCCTCCTCTGCCTCTCCTTCCCAAGGTGCTCTTGAAGGTCAGACAGGACAAGCCCTCCATGATTCTAATAGCTCCAGATTGCCCACGCCAGCACTGGTACCTCTGCTAAGGAGCCTAGTACGCAGCCCCTTGGCCTCCCTGCCATCAATTCCACACCTTTTGTCCCAGGCAGGCAATCATTTCATCACTGTCAGGCTACGCAGTCCCTGCATCTGACAGCCTGGCATATTCTGTTCTAGACCCTGAGAAGTACGTAGCTTCCTCATAACAAGCCTTTGGATGTTATTTTGGGAGGCCAGGCTGCCATAGTACTGCAGGGAAAAGTTTAGTGCTGGATAAATGGAGTGAGATTTTCTCTTTGAGAGCCAAGCAAAGAGCTTTGATGTTTCAGTGCCTAATTTGAGTGTTTCTCTTCAGTATCTTACAGAGTTACTAGACAAAGGTTTGTCTTCTTCCTCTGTTAAAGTTCATGCTGCAGCAATTTCTGCCTCACTATGATTGTGACTCACCATTATTCCTCTCATCCTTGTTTAAGCAATTTCTTAGAGGGCAAAGAACATAAGACCCCACGCAGGAGCCCTACTCCTTCCTGGGATCTCTAGTTTTGCAAGTTGGAAAGCTCACTTTTACCTCCTTTTGAACCCGGGCAGCCACATCTGAGTTGGAAGTTTTGTCTTTGGAAGCACTCGCTTTGTTGGCCATTACGCCTGCTAGAAGGAGATCTGAATTACAGGCCTCATGGCAGTTGAGCCCTCTTCCCTGATTTTCATAAGGATAGGGTATCCCTAATGACTAACCCTACTTTTATGCCTAAAGTGGTTTCCAAATGTGGCCTTAAACTAATCTCATTCACTGCCTACATTTTATGCTGATCCCCAAAAATAAAGGGGAAAAAATTTTGCACTCTTTGGATATTCACAGGCAGCCATGCTATTATTTGGAGAACTAAAGGGTTCAGACAGTCTCAACAGCTTGTTTCTTTGCTGTGGATCTCAGGGAAACTCTGCTCTAAAACAAACTATTTCTAAGTGGGATTGGCCATTGTATTGCTTTTTGTTATTCCTATCATGGCAAAGAGATCTCGCTGAATCAGACCATTCCACTAGGGCTACTGCCACTTCCTACTGCTTTTAAGGGTGAAGCATAAAGATATTTTGGAGGCAGCCACGGAGTCTCTTTCAGTGCACACTTTTCTAAACATTACCATCTCCCCTTTACTCCCAAATCTAGGGCTGGGCTCATACCGCAGTTTTACAGGCATGTTAGCAGCCCCAATGCTTTATAATTTTGCCATCCCTCCCCTTTACCTTGCTTTGGGATTCACCCACTAGTTATGACCCAGCAATGTGAGATAAAGTAGTTCATAGTACAGTTTGTACCTACCATAAATGTAGATGTTCTAAGATCCACATTGCTGCATTTGCTGCAGTCCAATTTACTCCTCCCTCCTTAATTGTGGTTTGGGGTGGTTGTGTGTTTTAATAGCCATTGTTTGTAATACCTCTGGGTGGTTGGATGTTTCTCTGTGTTTCGGCTATGGCCTTTCTTTTAGGGCCTTCTGGACATCTGGGGCAAGAAAGACTGGGGATATGACGCCGGTCATGCTTTAATACCATGATTGACGCCAGATCTGTTTACTCATGACCGACTTCAGCCTACTTGTTTCTTGGGTACCGGGTCACCGAGGACAAATGGACGTCTCTACTGAAGTTATGACTGCAGCAATGTGGACTTCAACATCTACATTTATGGTAGGTACAAACTGTACTTTTTATTCATTAAGTATAGGATTCTCATAGAAATCTGTCTTGGCCAGCCATGTTCTATTTTGCGTCTGTAAAAGATTAATCTTTGTTGTAGTGACTATGGTGGTGTGTGTTTTGTATGGTTGCAAGAGGTCTATCAGGGATGAATGGGCCATGGACCCCATAGATGGACAGCACTCTGCTTGCTGAAGAATGGCATACAGAACAAGAACTATATATCAAAATGTCATTTAAAGCCTTGATATAACATCATGAATAGTAGGCAACAATAAAAGGACTATGGATATGTACAGCTCAGCAAACTGTGTGGTTCTCACTGTAAATATTGCTAATTTGGGCTTTAACACAAATTTTACATGTTAAGTACATTTGATACCACAATAAATCGTGAGGTAATGTTAACATGTTCCAGAAGGTGATATAGGTTCACC
>NW_025051735.1:0-10865 GCF_019279795.1 Protopterus annectens | reverse complement strand
GAGACATGTCAGGGGCATTCCCCACAGGCATTTGTTTTCCTCCCAGGGGGACGTTTGCACTATAGGCATGTTTTGGGCAGGTTTTTGGTTGGTGTTTTGGGGGGAGGTACACATATTGGGGGTGTAGCGGTGGTCTCTGCTGTGGTAGATACATCTATGCAGGGTTGGTATGATTTTGGTTGTGAGGTACATAAACGGGGCATTTTTGGGTAATTCTCCTCATGTCTGGCGCAGTGAAAGGGACAGCTCATGGCAAAAATATCTCTAATGTTTGGGGAGGAATTGCTGTGTACATGGCATGAAACACTAAATACAGGTTACATGGCATGGGGGGGTCAATACTACATGGGGGGCACTACATGGCATGTGGGTACAAACTTCCCTGGTGCTATCTATAAAATGCTGTACAGGTGATAAAAGGCATCGGGTTTTGGGTTTATTTGGGGGTGGATACATTTAAACCAATGCGGGGGTTTGGCAAAATTTTGGCTAAAATTAAATGCTGGGGCAGGCCCAGGGGCGGGAAAAAAAATGGCACCCCAAAACTACATTATGGCCCCAATCAGGGCAGTAAAATGCTATACTATGGTCAGGTACTTTTCCTCAGGGGCAGTACAGGTTAAAAGGGAATCAGCAAACTCTGAAACTGGACTAATCTAACCTAATCTTGTACTACATGGCATCTGCAAGGACAACTGATACCACATGGCAGGTGCAGGTATAATTCATACAACATGGCATGTGCAGGTACAGCCCATAAATCATGGTATGTGCAAATACAACTGATGCCATATGGCAGGTACAGGTACATTTCATACTACATGGCATGTGAAGGTACAACTGATACTACATTGCAGGTGCAGCTACATCACATACTACATGGCATGTACA
The DNA here is from genome assembly GCF_019279795.1 of Protopterus annectens. Taxonomy (NCBI): domain Eukaryota; kingdom Metazoa; phylum Chordata; order Ceratodontiformes; family Protopteridae; genus Protopterus; species Protopterus annectens. The sequence goes on along the minus strand of NW_025051735.1, from coordinate 9,974 downwards.
GGTACAGCTCATACTACATGGCATGTGCAGGTACAGCTCATAATAAATGGCACATGAAAGTATATCTGATACTACATGGTATGTGCAGGTATAGCTCATACTTCATGCCATTGCAGATATAACTGATACCACATGGCATGTGCAGGAACAGCTCATGCTACATGGCATGTGCAGGTACAGCTTATACTACATGGCATATGGAGGTACAGCTCTAACTACATGTCACATGTAGGTAGGTACAGCTCATACTACATGGCATGTGCAGGTACAACTCATACTAATTGGCACATACAGGTATATCTTGCACTACATGGCATGTACAGGTACAGCTCATACTACATGGCATATGCAGCTGCAAATCATACTACATGGAACGTGCAGCTATATCTCATGCTACATGGCATGTGCAGGTACAACTGATGCCATAATACATGTGCAGGTACATTTCATACTACATGACATGTGCAGATACAGCTGATACCACTTGGCAGGTGCAGGTTCATCACATACTACATGGCATGGACAGGTACAGCTCATACTACATGGCATTGCAGGTACATCTCATACTATATGGCGCATACAGGTATCTCACGTACTACATGGCATGTACAGGTACAGCTCATACTACATTGCATGTGCAGGTACAGCTGATACCACATGGCAGGTACAGGTACAATTCATAGTACATAGCATGTGCAGGTACAGCTCATACTACATGGCATGTGCAGGTACAACTGATACCACATGGTAGATGCAAGTATATCTCATACTACATGGCATGTGCAGGTTCAACTCATACTAAATGGCATGTGCAGGTATATCTCATACTACATGGCTGTACAGGTACAGTTCATACAACATGGCATGTGAAGGTAAAACTGATACTACATGGCACGTGCAGGTATATCTCATACTACGTGGCATGTGGAGGTACAGCTCATACTACATGGCATGTGCAGGTACAACTCATGCTACATGGCATGTGCAGGGACAGCTCATACTACATGGCATGTGCAGGTACAGCTCATACTACATGGCATATGCAGGTACAGCTCTAACAACATGTCACATGTACGTAGGTACAGCTCATATTATATGGCATGTGCAGGTACAACTCATACTACATGGCACATGCAGTTATATCTTGTACTACATGGCATGTACAGGTACAGCTCATACTACAGGGCATATGCAGCTGCAACTCATACCACATGGCACATGCAGGTATATCTCATACTACATGGCAAGTGCAGGTACAGCTCATACTACATGGCATGTGCAGGTACAACTGATAACACATGGAAGGTTCAGGTATAATTCATACTACATGGCATGTGCAGGTACAACTGATACTACATGGCAGGTGAGGGTACATCACATACTACATGGCATGTACAGGTACAGTTCATAACACATGGCATGTGAAGGTAAAACTAATACCACATGGCAGGTGCAAGTATATCTCATACTACATGGCATGTGCAGATACAGCTCATACTACATGGCATGTACAGGTACAGTTCATACTACATGGCATGTGCAAGCACAAGTGATACTATGTGGCATGTGCAGGAACAGCTCATACTACATGGCATGTACAGGTACAGCTCATACTACATGACATATGCAGATACAACTCTAACTACATGTCACATGTAGGTACGTACAGCTCATACTACATGGCATGTGCAGGGGAAACTCATACTACTTGGCACACACAGGTATATCTCATACTACATGGCATGTACAGAAACAGCTCATACTACATGGCATATGCAGCTGCAACTCATACTACATGGAATGTGCAGCTATATCTCATACTACATGGCATGTGCAGGTACAACTGATCCCATAATACATGTGCAGGTACATTTCATACTACATGACATGTGCAGGTACAACTGATACCACATGGCAGGTGCAGGTTCATCACATACTACATGGCATTGCAGATACAACTGATACGACATAGCTTGTGCAGGTCTAGCTCATAGTACATGGCATATGCAGGTACAGCTCATACTGCATGTCACATGTAGGTAGGTACAGCTCATACTACATGGCATGTGCAGGTGCATCTCATAGTAAATGGCACATACAGGTATATCACGTACTACATGGCATGTACAGGTACAGCTCATACTACATTGCATGTGCAGGTACAGCTGATACCACATGACAGGTAAAGGTACAATTCATAGTACATAGCATGTGCAGGTACAGCTCATACTACATGGCATGTGTAGGTACAACTGATACCGCATGGTAGGTGCAAGTATATCTCATACTACAAGGCATGTGCAGGTTCAACTCATACTACTTGGCACATGCAGGTATATCTCATACTACATGGCATATGCAGGTACAGCTGATACAACATGGCATGCACAGGTATGACTGATACTACATGGCATGTGCAGGAACAGCTCATACAACATGACATGTGGAGCTACAGCTCATACTACATGGCATATGCAGGTAGAGCTCTAACTGCATGTCACATATAGGTAGGTACAGCTCATACCACATGCCAGGTCCAGGCATAATTCACACTACATGGCATGTGCAGGTATAGCCCATAATTCATGCCATGTGCAAATACAACTGATGCCATATGGCAGGTACAGGTACATTTCATACTACATGGCATGTGCAGTTACAACTGATACTACATTGCAGGTGTAGCTACATCACATACTACATGGCATGCACAGGTACAGCTCATACTACATGGCATGTGCAGGTACAGCTCATAATAAATGGCACATGAAAGTATATCTGATTCTACATGGCATGTGCAGGTACAGCTCATACTTCATGGCATTGCAGGTACAACTGATACTGCATGGCATGTGCAGGAACAGCTCATACTACATGGCATGTGCAGGTCTAGCTCATAGTACTTGGCATAAGCAGGTACAGCTCACACTATATAGCATATGCAGGTACAGTTCATACTACATAGCATGTGGAGGTACAGCTCATACTACATGGTGGTTGCAGCTACAATTCATTTTACATGGCACATGCAGGTATATCTCATACTCCATGTCACATGCAGGTACAGCTAACACTACTTGGCATGTGCAGGTTTAACTCATACTTCATGGAATGTGCAGGTATATCGCATACTACATGGCATGTGTAGGTTCAACTCATACTACATGGCACGTGCAGGTATATCTCATACTACATGGCATGCGCAGGTACAGCTGATACAACATGGCATGCACAGGTATGACTGATACTACATGACATGTGAAGGTAAAACTGATACCACATGCAGGTGAAAATATATCTCATACTACATGGCACGTGCAGGTACAGCTCATACTACATGACATGTGCAGGTACAGCTCATACTACATGGCATGTGCAAGTACAACTGATATTACATGGCATGTGCTGGAACAACTCATTCTACATGGCATGTAGAGGTACAGCTCATACTACATGACATATGCAGGTACAGCTCTAACTACATGTCACATGTAGGTAGGTACAGCTCATACTACATGGCATGTGCAGGTACAACTCATACTACTTGGCACACACAGGTATATCTCATACTACATGGCATGTACAGGTACAGCTCATACTACTTGGCATATGCAGCTGCAACTCATACTACATGGAATGTGCAGCTATATCTCATACTACATGGCATGTGCAGGTACAACTGATGCCATAATACATGTGCAGGTACATTTCATACTACATGACATGTGCAGTTACAACTGATACCACATGGCAGGTGCAGGTTCATCACATACTACATGGCATTGCAGATACAACTGATATGACATGGCATGTGCAGGTCTAGCTCATAGTACATGGCATATGCATGTACAGCTCATACTACATGTCACATGTAGGTAGGTACAGCTCATACTACATGGCATGTGCAGGTGCATCTCATACTAAATGGCGCATACAGGTATATCACGTACTACATGGCATGTAGAGGTACAGCTCATACTACATGGCATGTGCAGGTACAGCTGATACCACATGGCAGGTAGAGGTACAATTCATAGTACATACCATGTGCAGGTACAGCTCATACTACATGGCATTTGCAGGTACAACTGATACCACATGGTAGGTGCAATTATATTTCATACTACATGGCATGTGCAGGTTCAACTCATACTACATTGCATGTGCAGGTACAGCTCATCCCTCATGGCTTTGCAGGTACAACTGATACTGCATGGCATGTGCAAGAACAGCTCATACTAAATTGCATGTGCAGTTCTAGCTCAGTGTACATGGCATATGCAAGTACAGCTCACACTACATAGCATATGCAGGTGCAGTTCGTACTACATAGCATGTGGAGGTACAGCACATACTACATGGTGATTGCAGCTACAATTCATTCTACATGGCACATGCAGGTATATCTCATACTGCATGTCACATGCAGGTACAGCTAATGCTACTTGGCATGTGCAGGTTCAACTCATACTTCATGGAACATGCAGGTATATCGCATACTACATGGCAAGTGCAGGTATATCTCATACTACATGGCATGTGCATGTACAGCTGATACAACATGGCATGCACAGGTATGACTGATACTACATGGCATGTGCAGGAACAGCTCATACTACATGGCATGTGCAGGTACAGCTCTAACTGCATTCACATGTAGGTAGGTATAGCTCATACTACATGGCATATGCATCTGCAACTCATATAAATATATCGCACAGCAGGTATATCTCGTACTACATGGCATGTGCAGGTACAGCCCATAATTCATGGCATGTGCGAATACAACTGATGCCATATGGCAGGTACAGGTACATTTCATACTACATGGCATGTGCAGGTACAGCTCATAATAAATAGCACATGCAGGTCTATCTGATACTACATGGCATGTGCAGGAACAGCTCATACTACATGGCATGTGCAGGTACAGCTCATACTACATGGCATATGCAGGTACAACTCTAACAACATGTCACATGTAGGTAGGTACAGCTCATATCATATGGCAGGTGCAGGTACAACTCATACTACATAGCACGTGCAGGTATATCTTGTACTACATGGCATGTACAGGTACAGCATATACTACATGGCATATGCAGCTACAACTCATACTACATGGCATGTGCAGATATAACGCGTACTACATGGCAAGTGCAGGTACACCTCATACTACATGGCATGTGCAGGTACAACTGATACATGGAAGGTGCAGGTATAATTCATACTACATGGCATGTGCAGGTACAACTGATACTACATGGCAGGTGAGGGTACATCACATACTAGATGATATGTACAGGTACAGTTCATACTACATGGAATGTGAAGGTAAAACTGATACCAGATGGCAGGTGCAAGTATATCTCATACTACATGGCATGTGCAGGTTCAACTCATACTACATGACACATGCAGGTATATCTCATACTACATGGCATATGCAGGTACAGCTCAAACTACATGGCATGCACAGGTATGACTGATACTACATGGCATGTACAGGAACAGCTCATACAACATGGCATATGCAGGTAGAGCTCTAACTGCATGTCACATGCATGTAGGTACAGCTCATACCACATGGCAGGTGCAGGTATAATTCATACTACATGGCATGTGCAGGTACAGCCCATAATTCATGGCATGTGCAAATACAACTAATGCCATATGGCAGGTACAGGTACATTTCATACTACATGGCATGTGCAGGTACAACTGATACTACATTGCAGGTGCAGCTACATCACATACTACATGACATGTACAGGTACAGCTCATACTACATGGCATGTGCAGGTACAGCTCATACTTCATGGCATTGCAGGTACAACTGATACTACATGGCATGTGCAGGACCAGCTCATACTACATGGCATGTGCAGGTCTAGTTCAGTGTACATGGCATATGCAAGTACAGCTCACACTACATAGCATATGCAGGTACAGTTCATACTACATAGCATGTGGAAGTACAGCTCATACTACATGGTGGTTGCAGCTACAATTCATTCTACATGGCACATGCAGCTATATATCATACTACATGGCACATGCAGGAACAGCTAATACTACTTGGCATGTGCTGGTTCAACTCATACTTCATGGAACATACAGGTATATCGCATACTACATGGCATGTGCAGGTTCAACTCATACTACATGGCACATGCATGTATATCTCATACTACATGGCATGCGCAGGTGCAGCTGATACAACATGGCATGCACAGGTACGACTGATACTACATGGCATGTGCAGGAACAGCTCATACTACATGGCATGTACAGGTACAACTCTAACTGCATGTCACATGTAGGTAGGTACAGCTCATACTACATGGCATGTGCAGGTACAACTCATACTACATGGCACATACAGGTATATCTCGTACTACTTGGCATGTACAGGTACAGCTCATACTACATGGCAAATGCATCTGCAACTCATATACATACATGGCACATGCATGTATATCTCGTACTACATGTCATGTACAGGTACAGCTAATAATAAATAGCACATGCAGGTCTATCTGATACTACATGGCATGTGCAGGAACAGTTCATACTACATGGCATGTGCAGGTACAGCTCATACTACATGGCATATGCAGGTACAGCTCTAAAAAACATGTGTAATGTAGGTAGGTACAGCTCATATTATATGGCATGTGCAGGTACAAATCATACTACATGGCACATGCAGGTACAACTTATAACACATGGAAGGTGCAGGTATAATTCATACTACATGGCATTTGCAGGTACAACAGATACTACATGGAATGTGAAGGTAAAACTGATACCACATGGCAGGTGCAAGTATATCTCATACTACATGGCACGTGCAGGTACAGCTCATACTACATGACATGTGCAAGTACAACTCATACTACATGGCACATGCAGGTACAGCTCATACTACATGGCATGTGCAAGTACAACTGATACCACATGGCATGTGCAGGAACAGCTCATGTTACATGGCATGTGCAGGTACAGCTCATACTACATGGCATATGGAGGTACAGCTCTAACTACATGTCACATGTAGGTAGGTACAGCTCATACTACATGGCATGTGCAGGTACAACTCATACTACATGGCATGTGCAGGTACAGCTTATACTACATGGCATTGCAGGTACAACTGATACTACATGGCTCATACTACATGGCAAGTGCAGGTACAACTCATACTACATGGCATGTGCAGATACAGGTGCAGGTATATCTCGTACTACATGGCATGTACAGGTACAGCTCATACTACATGGCATATGCAGCTGCAACTCATACTACATGGAACGTGCAGCTATATCTCATGCTACATGGCATGTGCAGGTACAACTGATGCCATAATACATGTGCAGCTACATTTCATACTACATGACATGTGCAGATACAGCTGATACCACATGGCAGGTGCAGGTTCATCACATACTACATGGCATGGACAGGTACAGCTCATACTACATGGCATTGCAGGTACATTTCATACTAAATGGTGCATACAGGTATATCAAGTACTACATGGTATGTACAGGTACAGCTCATACTACATGGCATGTGCAGGTACAGCTGATACCATATGGCAGGTAGAGGTACAATTCATAGTACATAGCATGTGCAGGTACAGCTCATACTACATGGCATGTGCAGGTACAACTGATACTACATGGTAGGTGCAGGTACATCACATACTACATGGCATGTACAGGTACAGCTCATACTACATGGCATGTGCAGGTACAACTGTTACCACATGGTAGGTGCAAGTATATCTCATACTTCATGGCATGTGCAGGTTCAACTCATACTACATGGCACGTGCAGGTATATCTCATACTACATGGCATGTGAAGGTACAGCTGATACAAAATGGCATGCACAGATATGACTGATACTCATGGCATGTAGGAACAGCTCATGCAACATGGCATGTGCAAGTACAGCTCATACTACATGGCATATGCAGGTAGAGCTCTAACTGCATGTCACAAGTAGGTAGGTATAGCTCATACTACATGGCATGTGCATCTGCAACTCATACTGCATGGCACGTGCAGGTATATCTTGTACTACATGGCATCTGCAAGGACAACTGATACCACATGGCAGGTGCAGGTATAATTCATACAACATGGCATGTGCAGGTACAGCCCATAATTCATGGTATGTGCAAATACAACTGATGCCATATGGCAGGTACAGGTACATTTCATACTACATGGCATGTGCAGGTACAACTGATACTACATTGCAGGTGCAGCTACATCACATACTACATGGCATGTACAGGTACAGCTCATACTACATGGCATGTGCAGGTACAGCTCATAATAAATGGCACATGAAAGTATATCTGATACTACATGGTATGTGCAGGTATAGCTCATACTTCATGCCATTGCAGATATAACTGATACCACATGGCATGTGCAGGAACAGCTCATGCTACATGGCATGTGCAGGTACAGCTTATACTACATGGCATATGGAGGTACAGCTCTAACTACATGTCACATGTAGGTACAGCTCATACTACATGGCATGTGCAGGTACAACTCATACTAATTGGCACATACAGGTATATCTCGTACTACATGGCATGTACAGGTACAGCTCATACTACATGGCATATGCAGCTGCAACTCATACTACATGGAATGTGCAGCTATATCTGATGCTACATGGCATGTGCAGGTACAACTGATGCCATAATACATGTGCAGGTACATTTCATACTACATGACATGTGCAGATACAGCTGATACCACATGGCAGGTGCAGGTTCATCACATACAACATGGCATGGACAGGTACAGCTCATACTACATGGCATTGCAGGTACATCTCATACTAAATGGTGCATACAGGTATATCACATACTACATGGCATGTACAGGTACAGCTCATACTACATGGCATGTGCAGGTACAGCTGATACCACATGGCAGGTAGAGGTACAATTCATAGTACATAGCATTTGCAGGTACAGCTCATACTACATGGCATGTGCAGGTACAACTGATACTACATGGCAGGTGCAGGTACATCACATACTACATGGCATGTACAGGTACAGCTCATACTACATGGCATGTGCAGGTATATCTCATACTACATGGCATGTGCAGCTATATCTCATACATGGCATGTGCAGGTGCAACTGATACTACATGGCATGTGCAGGAACAGCTCATACTACATGGCATGTGCAGGAACAGCTCATACTACATGGCATGTGCAGGTACAGCTCATACTACATGGCATATGCAGGAACAGCTCATACTACATGGCTTGTGCAGGTACAGCTCATACTACATGGCATGCAGGTACAGCTCATACTACATGGTATGCAGGTACAGTTCATAGCACATGGCATGTGCAGGTACAGCTCATACTACATGGCATGTGCAGGTACAACTGATACTACATGGCAGGTGCAGGAATAGCTCATACTACATGGCATGTGCAAGTACAGCTCATACTACATGGCATGTGCAGGTACAACTCATACTACATGGCACATGCAAGTACAGCTCATACTACATGGCATGTGCAGGTACAACTCATACTACATGGCACGTGCAGGTAAATCTCATACTACATGGCATATGCAAGTACAGCTAATACTACATGGCATGTGCAGGTACAACTCATACTACATGGCATGTGCAGGTGTACTTCGTACTACATGGCATGTACAGGTAGAACAGATACTACATGGCATGCACAGGTACAGCTCATACTACATGGCATGCAGGTACAGCTCATACTACATGGCATGCAGGTACAGCTCATATACTACATGGCATATGTACAAGTACAGCTAATACTACATGGCATGTGCAGGTACAACTCATACTACATGGCATGTGCTGGTATATCATACTACATGGCATGTGCAGGTACAGCTCATACTACATGGCATGTGCAGGTACAACTCATACTACATGGCGGTA
>NW_025051734.1:0-11340 GCF_019279795.1 Protopterus annectens | reverse complement strand
TTAAATATTGTATTTTAAAGGCTTTGTAAATGCAAACTAACATTCAATCTACTGTTGGTAAAATGAATGAAAGAAACCACACAAAAGTTGTTCTCAAAGAATACAAAGTTATTCTCCAGTATGCATAAAAGACAATTGCAATGCACTGGTTAAAACATTGTATCTATCTGGTGTCTGGTAATACATGTCATCTGTTATTAACTGAAACAATTATTATCTGAAACTAATGTTTAACAAATAATGAAAATTTTTTTGATGGAAATCATGAGAATACCCGTAATACGACTGTTGTATTTCGGAAATGCATGCTCACTAGTTAGATTATATGCTTTGCTGAGTGAAAGTGAGCAAAAGAATTATCCATCACTTCCATAGCATCGTTGGGTGAACAATACCTACTACGCATACATGTCTATGGATAAAAATAAGCATTAGAATTCCATGAAACCTAAAATAAATAAAATGAATGTAAAATACTTTTTCAGGTATTAAAAATCGCACATTAAAAGTTGTCATAAAATTCCACATATATTTACCTCAGGAAACACTGAATTTCAATATGCTAGTTATATTACAATTTTTTTTGGTCTTTGGCTTTTGGTACTGTTTCATTGGTTTGTTTTGTGTTCAGGTGGAGCCATTCTTAGGTAGCTTTGGATGTATGCTTCGGGTCTTTGTCATGTTGAAGGCCCACCTCCATCCTCAACAGCATTCTTGCAGATGCCCTGATGGATGTAGGCCAAGAAAATGACTATTATTTTGAACTGTTCAGAATTCCAATCACTGTAGCGACTACAGGCCCAGTTCGACTTGCGAACGAAGCCCACAACAGGCCAATGCCATGATATGATTCACCATGGGGATGGTGAAATTCCAGGTAGAGGAGATGCGGCGCACCACCACGTGCGGTGCTGGCTGTAGGAGGTCAATCCATGGAGATATTTTACCCTTAACAACATTTTCCACACATGCCTTTTGGAGACTTGGCGTGCTAACAGTTATCCACTCCTGGATGTTTTGGTGTGAAATGCTTCCATCTTCTGACCCACTACCCATATTGAACTTATGCAGAATATGGGGAGATTGTTGTTCTCACATGTGGTACACAACACCAGTACTTGCAAGAGATTCCTGAAACACCTCAGTGTTTTCTGTATGTCTCCCTGGCAGCATCTGACATTTTGGATATGCTTCATCAGTTTTGGAACGATGTCAGGTTTTTCAACAGCACTGTTGTCCCATATCAATCCACCTTTGGATGACTGTCTCCACTGTGTTCCATGGTGTGGCAATGCTGTAAATGTTGTTGTACTCTACTCCTGAGTGATACCTTTCAAATATAGAGATCGCTTGATGCTTTGCTTAAAGCTGTCACCAAGAAGTACTTGACTGTTGGTGTTGCTGGCTGAACAAAATGTCATGAATATCCTGCTTGGACCATGAGGAGCTGTTTAGCGTTACTCAGGTGCCTTTAACATTAGCAGGTGTGTGCCAAATAAATCTATATGATAAATCACAAGCTGCTACAATAAAATATTATCTGAAGGAATTTATGCACACATGTCCATCCCTTATTTGTGGGTTGCTCCTATATTTGGTGCCCAACATATTGGTTTGGTTTTGCAGTGAATTGTTCCATGTTATGGGTCACATTAAAGGTTGGACAAGGTAGAGGACTGACATATTATGGTCTCAAAATTTTGTATATATCACAACCACCACGCGTAGCAGGGGTGGCACTGTTTTATATCCACTGTGTATAAGAGTAATGTTTCAAACATGTAGCTCCCTACCTTAGGCCATTTACCCCATTTTGCTGGTCTTTGTGCAGAGTGCTGCACTGAAAACAGGCTGTGAAGTATACTACAGGAATGTTACATTTCTGCTTTAGATGGAAGCCCTGACTACTGTGATGCAATCAGTTAGCCTACAAGTGAACATTCACGTAAGCAATCACGGCTATGACTGATAGTTGTGTGCATGGTAAATTGCATGCTCTTCACATGACTGGGTATTGTGAAACCACAGCAGAATAATTCCATACTCACCAGCTTCAGGCTGCTGGCCCGTAATGCAGACCAGAGGAGGTTTCAGGTAGTTGTGGGAGAGAGGGTATTGTCAGCAGACCTACATGTGGCATTGGTACAGGATGGATGCAGCATGTCTGCACATTTACAAGGTACAACTAATATTGCACAATTTGCCAATGCTTACCATAGATGTACTTCTGTGCATTCGAAACCAATCCACAATTGCAATCATTACTGCGTAGATACTATACAGATACAAGTATGTAATGTCTGCTGCTGCACACTGATCTAGTAATCTCCACTGTGGCCTTACGCACCCCTCCTCATCCATTTGTCTAGATTTACCCACCCACCTCAGCATGTGGTGCTCTGTACCCTGATGCTGCTGTAGGATGGTTATTTTAAGGCTGGTGAGGAGCTACCGATTAAGGTGTCAGTGGAGGTGTTGCATGGCTGGAGGCCCACCTGGCTGTGGCCTGGTCGTAGCAGCAGCCCTTTGAAGCTTGGTGGCAGGGTTGTTTGCATGATGCCTGGACCTGCTCCTTGTCGCCAGAGATGCGTGCAGGCCGACATTGTTTGCCCTGTGGACAAAGGTTGTGTCCCATGGGGCGATCCCTCTTCACTTGAGATGTTGCTGGCTCTGGCCAAAACAGGTAGCTGCATAGTGCTCAGAGTAGCATGGCTTCAATGAAATGTGCAGTGATGATCTCAATACCACTGAAATGTGTTGCCTTTCTCTAATGCGACATTGCACCTGGAGAGACATAATGGAAAACACATCCTGGGACCTCATGCATTTTGACAGCGTGTGCTGGGAACCTGCATGTACATTGAATACCAGTAGCCACCACTCCACAGAACCACTGCACGCCCCTTACCCTGTGTCCCTATTAACACAGTATTGGCTGCATTTGCACTCCCTGGTCCTGATGTGTGTCATACCCCTGTGGGGAGACCAAATTAATTGCATGCCCTCTATTCCTCCTCATTCAGGTCTGTGTATTGGATGGTTGACATTGGCCATCTTCCATGTGGATGGGGTGTGGACTGGTGCTGATGCTTCTGAGTGTTAAATGGGCTGGGGCATATGCCTGAGTTCGTAATGGGATGGACAAAGGGATGTTATGTATCCCATGGATGCCCATGTTTGTTGCCTTTCAGTAGGCAGTATAGCACCTACTCACTGGTGATGGGGGAGGTGTGGAGTTATGCATATCCACCTGCATTACTGGGCCAGGGGTAATGTTTGCCTTAACCTATCTGTGGGTTGTCTATGGCTATGTGTTGTGTGTGTATGTGGTCTGATTGACTACCATTTACATGTTACAGGTTAGCTTATTGCCTCTGAGTTGCAGACCTTAGCGGAAGATGGCCCTGTGGTGTCCTTAGTGGATGTGTGGTGCTGTACTCATACTTAGCCTTACAGTAATCCACCTGTGACCTGCCTGCTTGTTCCAGACAATTACCCGGACTCCAGTGGAGTTGGTGCCCTGCTCGCCTGTACCCAGCCAGTGTGCCAGGGACCAAGTCTGTGGTTTGTGTGTGCTGCCCGTCCAGCAGGGGGATTACTCTACTTTGGGTGGAGGCAGGTTTACAAATAAAAGATTATTGCTGAGTCCCATGCAACAGCTATGTATCTATTCCTTATAGTTGTTGTAGTAGGCATGGACACAAAGAAGTCACTTAACATAGCTGGACACCTCTCCAGTTTCTCAAACTGATAATCATGCTTGTGTAGTACCCATGGCTGTGTCAGGTGAAGTACAACAATCAGTGGCTGTAGAAATGTCACTCTATTTGGATGCACAGTAACTAAGTTTCACAAGTGGCACATATGTACTGCTTAATTAACTGACATTTTACATCCATGTCATTTATTTATGGTGACAGATATACCCTACTCATACTGGCGTTACTGAATGGCCACCTGATATACATTTCTGTTCTGTGTCAATTATAGCACTGTGTCACTCTTGCTGCCCAGTCATCCCTCTCAACCAACTGAGCAGGACATCTATCAGGTGCATACATATGCTGGGAGACAATGGGACCAAAATTAGTGATACCATCTTATTGCTGTAACACATGAGGAGTCATTCGATAAGCACAGTAGCCTTTGCATGACAGGCATACCCCTGGATGTATAACCTCATATGGGAGGAGAGAGGAGAAAGGCTAGGAGTGTGGTAGTGAGGATAGAACTTTAATGTTGGCAGTCTTGACTGAGTATAAGGACAAACTAGGCTGATACAGTGGCAGGGGAAGGTTGATATATAAATTGTGTGCAGGAGACCAGATGGAAGGAAATTTTAGCTAGGTGTATGGAAGGCAGTCCTGGTGTCAGGAGTGAATGGGAGGAGAGAAAGGGGTAGGGTTATCCCTGAAAGGAACTGATGGTACCAATGATGGCTTCTAGTTAGTGCATCTACTATGCAGTTAGTTGTGCGATGGATGAGAATGAAGTCATTTGGATGGTGGTGATATTATTGTACCAAAGGGTGACAGAGTGGTGATTTAACCAGATTTTAATGGGGCATGGTAGAAGGAACAAGGGGATGAGGAGTGATGGTATGTATAGATTGTAAGAATGCAGACTGATGAGAGATGGTAGTGGATTTACAAAACCCAGTGGGTAAGCTGTGAGTGAATGCACGTGCTATATGCCTAGGAGGAGCATAGGGTGACCTAGGAGCTGGAGGAAAGATGCACTGGGTGGAATATATCAATGTAGGAGGCCAGTTTTAGAGAGGAAGTTAGGGCACATAAAAGAGTGGTGACTGGGGAAAGTGTATTTGACAGCATAGGATGTTGGTCTGTAAGATGGCAGCTGAGTGATCAAAAAAGAGGAGGAGTGTAGAGGCAGCACCAAAGGATCAAATGGTGGGAACTGGAAAAGGTGATTGTGAGTTGGAGTTCACTGAGGAAGGGGATTAAGACAGGCACTGGAGTGCCAGTGATGATTACAAATATCTACACAGCTAGAGCTAAAGTAAAAGGAGATGGCTGAAAGGTTTATTTGTGACATGGTGGAGGAAACATTTCAAAGGGAGACCAGTGGTGGACTGAGATAGTACAGGACAGTTTACAGAGAAGAGTTAGGAAGAAGGAGTGGGATTGTCAGAGAGAGATGAAGAAGAAAGTAATAAGAATTATAAAGGGATGAGGTGCATGACAAAGAGAGGAGTGCTTAAAAGGCTAAGGATGAGGCATGTGAGCCTTGTGGGGTGATAAAGGGATATTAGAAACGTTCTTACAGAAGCAAGGGGAGTGTTTAGACAGATGGACAGAGTACTTTGAAAGGCTGATGAATGAAAGGAATTAGAGAGAAAGGGTTAGCTAATGTGGAACATGGTGAATCAGAAAGTTACAGTAGAGTACCAAGGAGGAAGTAGGAATAGCTATGAAGAGGGATGAGTACTGGAAGCCTGTTGGTCCCACATGACATACCTGGAAACCCTGAAGGTGTTTAGGAGAGAATGGCAGTGTGTTTCAACCAAGATTGTTTAATGATATATTGGAGAAGTGAGAGGTTGCATGAGGAGTGGATTTTAGTTTTAGGAATGAGAGTCGATATGCAGAGCTGTAGTTACCTGAGATGTAATGATAGTCCACAGCATGAATTTATGTGAAAGAGTAGTAGCAACTAGGTTAAACAGGAGGGTGATGAGTAGTGTGGTCCTTGGTATGATGTCATGCCAGGTAAGTGAACTATAGATGCAATATTTTGCTCTGAGAGTGTTGATGGAGAAGTACAAGAGGAGGTCTAGAGGCACTTTGTATTCCTTCTGGACTTAGAAAACATACTATGACAGGGGTACTAGATACAGGAGTTGTGGTGACTTGCATGACAAAGTCATTGTCAGGAGCTATATGTAAGAGTGGTATAGGACCATGCAAGGTTGTGTGACTTGAGTGGTAGGGTCTGTAGCAGTGATAGGATGCATTTAAAAGGTGGGGAGTAGGATGACAGCATCAGAGATCAGCTATGAGCCTTTCTATTACAATAGTGATGGACTAGGTTGTGAGACAAGATTATACAGAGTTCCTGTGACTATGATGTTTTAGATGACTTGTGAACTGTATTTGAGAGTAGGGAAATAGATTTAAGGAGAACCCTAGAGGTAGGGATATACTCTAGAGAGGAATGAAAGGTCAGCATGGCCTGTGCGAATATCTGTGTGAATGAGAGGAGGATAGAGAATGCTGAGGATGAGGGATATTTGGAAGGGGGATGTGTTGAAATGATTGGGATCAACATTTCAAGTAATGATGACTGTGGGGGAAGGTGAAGAAGGGGTACGGGCAGGATGGAGAGGGTGGAAAGAGTGTCAGAGTGATTTGTGAAGATGAGTACCAGTAAAAGTGAAAGAAAGGTCTACAAGAGGGTAGTGAGACCAGCTATGTTTTTGGGTTGGAGACAATGGCATTGACAAAAAGGCAGGAGTCAGAGCTGTATGTGGCAGAGTTACAGATGTTAGGATTTGCACTGGGTGTGATGAGGGTGACAGGATTAGCAATTTTATATGAGAGGTCATCCCATGTTTGGGGGTTTTGAGACAAAGCCAGAGAGGCAAGATTACATTGGTTTGGACATGTGCTGAGGAGGGATGCTGAGTATATTTGGAAAAGGATGGTAAGGATGAAACTGCCAGGTAAGAGGAAAAGAGGAAGGGCCCCAGATAAGGTTCTGGAAGTGGTGGGGAGGACATGCAGGTGGTTGTTGTGACATAGCAAGATGCAGAGGACAGGCAGAAATGGCCATAGATAATCCACTGTTGTGACCCCTAACGGGAATAGCCAGAGGAAAAAGAATGAGATTTTGTAATGCCAGTCTTTGCAGATTTGCCAAGGATTTGCCAGACATAACACAACTCTTATTAGTAAATGACTACAAATATGAGGCACACACACATATGGTCAGTGTGCATAACACTGGACAGTTACATGGTATGAGCTGTATATCACATGCACAACACACAAAACACACATCTGTACTACTTTTCTATGCAAATACCATGTATAGGTTTTCACATTTCTGAGACAAACAAGTATATCATAGTTGTATTCACAAGTAAGATATGGATATGTTCATCCCAGTAGCTGGCCTAGCATTGTCACAGTCAGTATTTTTAACACACACTCAGTAGTAGTTTCCTTTCCCGGGGTGACTCAGGGCTGACTATGTCTTGTCACTGCAGACAGACCCAGATGCTATGGCCATGGTTCTGATCAGCAATATTCAGTACAGCAAGTCTTGTTGAGACATATATGTTAAAATTCCTATTTCCCATTCTTACATACCCCTACTGCAGTCCATTACATGCTTACTTTTTGACATACCTTTTTCCCCAAAATTTGGTGGTTATATCCTGCTGGTTTGTGTTTATTTTCTCAATGTTTTTTTTTTTCTCTCTTTCTCTCACAAGGATGTAGGGTGTATATCTGTTTTGCATAGGCAGCAGCTTTCCTTTTTTAGGTAATGCTCATGAGCAGCTGATGGCCTGTGCACCATTGGTGTCCCCACTTGCTAATTGCATGCAGAACAGCTGTGTTGTTATTCATATAGCCATGGCATGGCAACACCCTATAATTGAGTACTTCATTTGGGGATTGGCCCTTTTCCTTGCCAGTGAGGAGAACTTCATGGAGGTGTGTGAAAACAACATCACAGAGGTATTTGGAAATACTCTTACAACCCAACTGTGGGACAGGCCAACAAAATGGGGAGAGTGTGCCAGATATAGGGAAAATGTAAGTATTGCTGTTATACATTTGGATTAATGCTAGTTTAACAGGTTTGTGTGGACATGGAGTTTTGAGTGATTTTAACTGTGACATGTTATGTGTTTGACATAACTCTCAACGTAGGGCTATCCACAGAATGGCCAGGGTTTTGGGCTCCTATGTTTGGTGTTTCCTCAGACATTTTTGTCTTTGGAAAATCAGTAAAACTCTGGATTGCAGTCAGTAACTGTTAACATCCATTTGTGTTTCTGACCTCATATCCCTCAGAAAAGATATGTTACAACAACACTGTTACACCAGCAACTTTTTCAGTTTATAACAGCAATATTTCAAATATGCCCTGTTTTGGGCCTCTGTCCCCCAATTATGTAGGTTTGTCCAGTGTCATGCAGTAAGAGGTTGATAGGTATGGTTTTAATTATTTAGTGCCTACATTCCTGAATCATCCCCGTGATGTATCAGACTGCCAGACATGTTATGTGGAAGAGGCCTTATATATGAGGGAAAAACCTGGGGGTTCTGTGGGACTCTGTACAGTTGAGAGGTCTGTGTATTTCTGGCATTGTTGACAGACTGTCAGGATTGTTAGCAGTGTAGGGGTCAATGTTATTTGGCCTGTGTAGGAGGGGTGGATGTATGTGTTTGGCTCCTTTTCTATCTGCCTGTGATGCTGATCCTGTTTCTGGTGGTCTATCTGCTGTTTTGTTTGTAGGGCAGACTGAGAAAGTCCCATACCCGTCAGGCATCATACTACACTGTGAATTGGGCCAGTATTTGGGGTTTTGAGTGGCAAACATGTTGAGATTTTTTTTCCCCAGTCCTTATACTGTGTTTCCTTTGGCTTATGGTATGTCACTGTGACTGTGGTGGAATTGGTTGTGGGTATGCACTTTCACACTGGTGTCTGTTTTTCAGTTTTAATCCCTGTAGTGCCTGATATATTTGCCAATACATTTTAATTCCCCCAGCAGATTTGGGGGGTGTCAGTCTGACTGTAGTTTGGAAGTGCTTTTACATGATTTAGTGTGTTTCTCTAATGTGATGTTATGTCCAGATATTTATAGGATGTGTGTTGCCCGAAAAAAATGATAGGATTTGTTACTAACTAGTGAGAAGTAATTGATTGTTGGACTTGTGTTGTGTTGTGTTGTTGGACTTGCGTTATTTTAGTCAATGTATGTTAGGACAGACATGAGGGTGTTATTGTAGCAACTGTCAGGTTATCTATTCTAGTATTTCAGATATGCCCCCATTTTCATGCCTTTCTCTCCCCACATTGTCAGACTTGGTCCAGATTCATTGCCAATTCTGGACCTCTCAACTGTCTGGATTGTTGCAGTATGTCCAGGTTTATTGCTCATATTTCTGGTCTGTTCTACAAATTAATTATTATTATATCCCTGGTAAATCACTGTGATGATCTGTGGATTTCTGACAGTAAATAATGACATACATTTCAGGTTCAGAACTCACATCCTTCCGTCCATGTATGCTAAAACAAACCCTGTCACTCTGGCAACATTCTACATTTATAAGAATATTAAAATATGTCCCAGTTTTTCCCATTGTCCCCATTTGGACAGCCTTGGACAGATTTCTTGCCAAGAGTTTGAGAGGTATGTTTTGAGGTATGACCCTACAGGTTATGAGCAATATGTGTTGTGTTTTTTTGTGTGTGTGTGTGTTTTTTGTGTGTGTGTGTGTGTGTGTGTGTGTGTTATATATATATATATATATATATATATATATATATATATATATATATATATATATATATATATATATATATATTATATTTTATATATATATATATATATATATATATATATATATATATATATATATATATTCATTTTTTTATTGATATTATGTATATATTTTCCATATATATACATCTCCATACATATAAAATGTATATGTATAAATACAAAACTGGCTGAGTCTATGGAATCATTTCCTACTTTGAATGACTCTACTGCATGATATGTTTGAAAAGCATCAGCAATTTAATTTAAATGGTGACATTGCACACTATGTATACATGCCCTTGGTTTGAGACCAAAGGGGTTTTTTTGTGTGTGTGTGTATGTATTATATATATATATATATATATATATATATATATATATATATATATATATATTTTTATTTTTATTATTATAAAATATATATCCTTATATTTTTTAAAATATATTATGTTATATTTATATATATTTTTTTATATATCTGTTATAACATAAAATGTTTCCCTTAATAGCAATTTTAACTTATTTTGGGAAAATGTAAATGGTGGTTTCACATGTTATATGCACTTTCATCCATTTTACACCAGTTACACTATGGGTGACAAAAATAATTACCACATATTTTTAAAATGAAAATATAACTTTTTAAAACTGCTTTTTTTAAAATTTGGGGGGCCTGTTGTAGTACTGCCCTGACACCTGCATCCCAAACTGGGACTCTGACCACTACACTACCTTGGTTTGGGGTTTGAGCTGTATATTTTTTTTTATTTCCTATATATTAATATTATTTATTATATTAAATAGAGAGTATTATTTTGCCATGTCATTGAGGACTGCTGTCATGACATAAAGGCCCCTTTCAGTTTCAGACTTTTACCTTCAGAAAAATTTCTAATTTATAACCTGTTTTTATCAACTTTCTGTCTGTCCTCTGTGCAGATGGGATGACATGCTCAGGCTGTGGTTGACTCATTTCAGAATGGGTCTGAGGCCATGCCTGTGTTCATGTTGGATGACCAAAAGGTATCAGGCATGGAGCCTCTATGTTGCCTTTGAGAATTTCAGACCTGCTTCCTATCAAAGGAGGGGCAGGTGCCTGCACATGTGTACCTATGGGGGGGGGGTTTTATTTTACACTTCACCTGTCTGCAGCAGTGCCTATATCTATCATATGTGTATGTGGTGTTATTGACCACCACTACAGAGAGATATGTGTGTTGCCTCTGGAATTGCGACATGTCTGGAAGGCCTACTGATTGAAATTTTGGGGGATGTATCCAGTTTGCACTCAAAGACAGCCTTAGTGTACATCAACCTTATTTGCTTGTGCAAACAAGGTGACATGGCTGCCAATGAGGCATGTTCCTTCTTGGCCCTTGATTATTTTTTACCATGAGGGGAATTGTGTATTGCTGCTGTCCACCACAGGCATTCAGCCTACCTTGAGGGGGGTTTAAGTTTTCCTGTGGTATTGCTGAGGCCAAGCTTTTTGGTGCCCAATAGTATTGTGGTGTGGCTGGACACTGCCAGTTCCACATATGGGACTTTCCCTTTATGTGGGCCCTTTTTTTCCTTGCCTGTGCAGGGGACATTAAAAGGGGGGGGCTACAGCTACAGACAATAGTGGGAATATGGACAGACATGTGGAGACAGCCCAACAACATGGGACAAAAGACTACAGATTGTATGTCATTAGTGCTGTTATACAATAGGGTTCTAGATTGACAGGGTTCATCTGGACATGCAATTTAACTGAAATGAACCCTGAAACCCCCCTCTTTTTACAGTGGGGGGTTTTTTTTTGGCCCCTTTTTTTT
>NW_025051733.1:0-12149 GCF_019279795.1 Protopterus annectens | reverse complement strand
GATCGAACGCCGGTGATGGATCCTCGGTGGCCATATTTGGCTTTATAACGCCGACGCTATGCGGGCGCCTGGCGCAAGGTTCATGAATCCCGGGGCATGTTTATTAAATGTATGTGGTATCCTCAAAAGGAAAGAATAGGAGGGTCTATATTATAACCATGAACCTTCAGCTTGTCAAATACCTAAATGTCGACAACTAAACAATGAAAGCTGAAAACCATGAACGGCCACTTCTGTGAATTTTTTCACAGGGAAAAAATTCCCTTGGCAGCTGGAAAGGAAAACAAACTTTCAAACCCTAATCAAGTCCCCAATGTGGGGGGCTGTGCCCCCCACAACCCCTAACTAAATATACCAACTCCGAGATCACTCTACATTGGGGAAAAGGGCAAATTCCTGATAACGGCCAAGTACATTTTCCCTGTGAAAAAATTCACGGAAGTGGCCATTCGTGGTTTTCAGCTTTAGCTGTTTAGGTTTTGACATTTAGGTGTTTGACATGCTGAAGGTTTGTGCCTATAATATAGACCTGAATAGGACTTAATTGGCAGGCATACTAAATCTTGGGTAGAAGGTGGAATTGGATTTCTGAATATAGATTTATATACAAAGTCTGCAATCCTAAATATAATAAGTCGCTGGCTAAATACGTCATATACTTCAAAATGGAAATCAGAACTTTTTTTCAAGTAATACAACTGAAACAAATACAATTTATAACTCAACATTAACAAAATTTTTAGATCATAAAAAATTCTTGCATAAATAATTAAAGTTTTCAAACTTCTTTTCCATATGTTAATTATATCTTACACATGTTTAGGAAGGGAATGGATAGCAACTACCGACTTAAATCATTTATTAATTTTGATATTCCCTATAATGTAATCGAATATAATATGAAATAAAATAAGTATTTAGTTATTTAAATATTAAGTAAATTCATAACTAACCTATACTAAACATGAACAATAAGCCTATACCTAAAATATTAGATTTTTTCTTTAAGATCAATAGACAAGAATCAAAAACACATCCGACTTATCAACATTATATAAAACTGCTTTGGTATATTAAAAAATGGCAATAAAATGTTGGAGATGTGATGAGGTTGTAGATGCTAATAGGTTTCACATGATGACTGAATGTAGGGTGATTGTACAATTTTGGTCTGATTTTAAAAGCATTTTGGTCAGATAATTGTGTTATATCAGATTCCTTGATTTTATTTAATGGTCCATTTCTGGATTCTGTACTGAGGCTACCAGTGCACTTCTTATGGTCAATTCTGGCGATAGCTAGGAAAATAATTACAATAAATTGGAAAAGAAAAATCAACTTCTCTTTTAATGATTTGCTTGACTAAAAGTGTATGCAATATGGAAATACAGACATTGTATAATAGAACTTCAAATCAGACACATAGAATTTTGTTTGGCAAGAACTTAAATAATTATTAGATAAATATTAATGGTTGATTCATTGTCATATCTTGTTGTGGACTTTGTATATAGTTTTTATTTGGATTTTTATTGTATATTAGATAATTATTATATTCTGTAAATTATTTTAATTAAAGTGCAATAAAAAATTAAAAAAATAGTTACCTAAATTAAACAATAAACAAGCAACAGCAGAGATTGACTCGCATATATTATCCAACTTAGTTTTGCAGTTTCCAATAAATCAATTTTAATTATTTTAAAATAACAAAGTTCAGTCCACATAATCTGTCAAAGAAATAGGATGTTTGTAACACACAAAAAAAGGCTCAAGACTGCAGGTGTCTCCCAGTTCCAACTTTTATCTCTAAAAATAGGTACCTTCACATGGCATACTCTAGAGGCAGCTCTAACTAGGCTGTCACACTCATGAACTAACTTCCTTATTTGATGCTTTCAGGCAGGCTGCTCACATAACTTATTAATTGTAAATTAATACCTTCATTAGCTAACTGCTGTGAGAATATTCCAACACTCCATCCTGTAGCAGACATTTTTCAATACACATTTTGAAGGCATATATACATTCTCTACAACAGTGTTATACAAAATAATATGCATTTGTTACAGGTCAGCCCAAAGGGCACACAGTCCTTTTTCATGTGTGAACCAAGAGCATTGTTTGGTTAAGTGACTTGTTCAGACACACATGCACACACACACAAACACACAAACACACAAACACACACACACACACACACACACACACACACACACACACACGCACAGTAATACACACATGCACGCACACCAACACACACACACACACACACACACACACACACACACACACACACAAACACACACACACACACACACACACACACTAACTCCTTCACACAGTGAGCAAGTGTGGACTGTGGGAATAAAGTGCAGGACTGTTGCTTAGTAGCACATTGTATTAGGCCTCTGCACCAAATATGCATATATCAATGTATTGGTGTCTGTGTGTTAATGTGTGCATGTGTCTGTGTGTGTGTGTGTGTGTGTGTGTGTGTGTGTGTGTCTGTGTGTATACACACATACAGATATGTAAGTGCATGTAGATACTTATGTTAAATAGGGTTGTGACCCCTTTCCCTGGGATGGCATGACAATGGAGTTTGTTGCATTAAGTAATAGAATGCAAGGAGAAGGGGAGTTTCAAATTTAAAACAATGTTTTTTCAGAGTGAGTTATGGGGGGGGGGGGGGTTGTGTCCTCCGTATCCCTGTATACTAAATATAACAACCCCAAGACCATACAGTACTATGGAAATTATATATTTCCCAACACAGGTATTATATTGATCTCATACAAAAGTCAACAGCTATCCTGTTAACCAAATTAAACAGTCAGGAAACTAAACTAAGCCACCAGTTGGCCATCTTATCAGATCCCATCTCTCTCTCTATGTATAGCTATCGATCTATATATACATATATATCTATACATATATATATAGAGAGAGAGAGGTAAGGGATCCCTCAATTTACTCAACTCTCTCTAAAGTCAACATCTATTTTCTCACCACATTTTGCTCGACAAAACAGATCATAGCTCTCAACCTTCCATTTCCAAAATGAGGAGCACCAGCCCTCATATTGTGGAACAAATGGGCAAAATGTGGAGCACATACTAATGGCTTACTAGCAACTTCAACTAAGAAGGTCATAGGATGGTTAAAATATGCTGGTTTTACTTATAAGGAAGAGTTTTTAAAGAATTAATATGATTTTCTATTTACAATGGATTTCACTTAAAAAATTCCTAACACTGAATGTGTGACAGAGTCTTTCAATTTGGAACTTTGGGGAACTTTGAGGAACTTAAACTTTTTAAGACCCCAAATGAGGTACGTTCTTCATAATGAGGTACACTTGAGAGGTATGAAACAGATGGTTGACAATTGTGCAAGATCGCTTGATTACCAGGGCTGGAAAAAATGCCAGTATTGCTTGAACTCAAAGTTATAATATATGATTAACAGATGGTGTAGGGATACAGCTACCTACAAAACAAAATTCTTTTAATTACTGCATATTCCAAGGACATGACAAGGAGCATGTGCAGTGCCATTTTAATGGGTGTTTTTTTTTTGACATACTCTTAGCAAACAGATTGGAGGAGGCAAGTCAACAAAACTGCTGTATGCAGATGATGTGGCATTACAAGTAGGCTCTGGAAAGGAACTTCAACAAACAACAGAGGAATGGAATGCAAAACTGAAGGCACATGGGATGAAAATCAGCCCAGACTGTAAGAGCAGCAAATGGCAAAAATTTGAAGAAAATCCTAAATGTACTCAAGGAACTTATTATAAATAAGAACTCCTTCATCTTAATTTACTTTAAGTACCCATCTGTAAACTAAGGCACCTATCCCTCAAATGTAGGATCTGCCCAAAAGTTCTTGAATTTTATTAACAAAAACTTCCTGCACCAAATTGTTGAAAAATCCACCAGAAGCAATAATATTCTTGACCTGATCCTTACAAATATGGCTTTGTCATACAGGTATAGCACATCTACAAAAGCCAGTCTGCTCTGACCACCGCCATGATCATCTCTCAGTCTATGCAATCAGGCCTTAAAATAGTACACCCAAAACACTCCTCCTCTATTAAGTAAGAAAACTAACCTTGTTCCATAAAACTATACTTATCAATACTCTAAAGCTATATAATTGGGATGTATCCAAATTCAATAACATCTTAAATGTATAAAAATCTCTTGGTCCCTTCAGAACCAGGATAGTCAAATCAAACTCTGATCCATGACTTTCTACAGGAACTAAGCAGGACAGAAGGCAGAGAGATACATTTTGGAAGGCCTGGACAAAAAAATCAAGTACTAACTCCAAATTTATGTATAATAATTGGTGTTTGGGATGGTAGCTGACAGGCGTGGGTCACCATGGCAACTTCGGAAAAAGGGATTCAGCACATTCCTGGAGTCTGTTTCATGCCAGGGCAATGGGGGATCCTCTGATATGTCCGACAACCCCGGTTCTGCTACTTCTGTGGTGACATTTCACATCTGGTGCAGGTATGCCCTGCCAAGAAATTTACTCGATGCGGCTCGTTTGAGCATTACACAAAGGCCTGCTCCCGTCACTGCTCATATTGTGACTGGGCACATAACTGGGCATACTACATGCAGGCATTCCTCTCAGCCGCACCTTCTAACACCCTGCCAGATGCTTTGTCTCCTGATCCACCTTCAGATTTAGCCACCACTTCCACGGAACAGCCGGTTTCTTCTCCAGTGATGTCTCTGGCACAGTCCAGTGTGCAGCCTTCCACTGCCATTCCAGATGATCTTGACATCACTACTCTTCAGGATGAGGTGACCCCCCCATCTTTGGCTATCAGTCCTCCAGTGGCCACCTCACTGATGACTCACAACCTTCTCATGAGATGGATGAGGTCATATTGTTGTCTGAACCTGATGGTGGAGGAGGGGATGCTGATGAGGGCTTTATCGTAAAGAAGAAGTCTAAGTCTGATGCCAAGCGCCTTAGGACACAACCTCATAAGGAAAGGAAGAAAGAACGGAGTGCTACACATCAAGCCCATGGCTGAGTTTGCCATTGCCTTTGCCAATGTCAACCTCATGGTTTCTCCCCCTAAAAGGATAATAGATATGGACTGGTCTTTCCCCCTTATAGCCAATCTCATCTGTTTATTAGACACTAGACTTTTATCTAAGGAGCTGCGGCTTTCTTTGGACTCTATGTGGACTGGGAGTACTATCCTCTCACAGGATGTACACAGCCACTTAGGCATTTCAGTTTTTTATCGATCCTGCAGCATCACAACAAGAAAAGTGGCTGATACTTGATTGCTTGCCTTGTTATTAGACTGTTTCTGTCATCCACTTTGGAACCTGGTGTATGTATCTTTGATGGGTTGTTGACTTTATTGGACACTTTATTGGACACTTTACTGGACACTTTTGGACATCTTGCAATTTAATTTTTAATGATTAACTATGTTTCTTTGTTTGCTTATCTATGTTGCTTACTTTTGCATAATAAACATTGTGTTAGACTCATTCCCTTCATGGAACTTCTTCAGACCAAGTTGTATAATGAACAGACTTATTGAAATACTTAATAACAAAAGCATGTGACACAAAGCACTAAATGCATTAGCCCTTTCCTTCTAAGAACAACTTTAAAGTTTTCCTTATCATTTAAACATACACATGCATTCAGCCTAATTTGTCAGCAATATTCTATCCAATCCAGTTCATCTTCTGCATCAGACGTATGATGTTTTTAGTCATTCTTTTTTATTATTTTGACTTTTTACAGCTGTTTTCATTTGTTTGTTTGGAGTTTCGTGAGGTATTATTGGACTTCATTTGTTTGCCTGCTTGCAATTTTGGTGATAATCTGTTCAGCACCTTTGTGTAATTCAGCTTTATGTTGTGTGCAGCTGCTGTAGGTTCTATCAAGGGTATCTACAAAATGATGACTCCAGCAACCAGCAACATCTGTGTTAATAGTACCAGCAACATCTGTGTTAGTAGTACCAACAGCTGTGTTAATAGTACCAGCAACATCTGTGTTAGTAGTACCAACAGCTGTGTTAATAGTACCAGTAACATCTGCGTTAATAGTACCAGCAACATCTGTATTAATAGTGCAAGCAACATCTGCATTAATAGTACCAGCAACATCTGTGTTAATAGTACCCATAACATCTGTAATAGTATCAGCAACATCTATGTTAATAGCACCAGCAACATCTGCGTTAATAGTACCAGTAACATCTGTGTTAATAGTACCACCATCTGTGTTAATAGTACCAGCAACATCTGCGTTAATAGAATCAACATCTGTGTTAATACTACCAGCACCATTTGCATTAATAGTACCAGCAATATCTGCATTAATAGTACTTCCCAGGAAGTAATTGTAATTGTTGGGATTGGTGCTATTCTTTTGCTTCTGTCAAGAGAAGTAGAAAAGGATCACTGATTCCTAACTGCATGCAGTTGTGTTGATTTCAGCACTGTCTCCACAGCCAGACAGCTTGAACCTCTATTAATCAACTACAAACCTCAGAAGCTGGACTTCCCCTTCAGCACACATTACTAAAAATGTAGAACTCTTGAGTTGCACTTTCCAACACAACACACTCTGAAGACAGCTTGATTGAAATGATTATCCTCAGATAATGTAGCTATTGTCTCATGTCTACTGACAACTACTCACTAGTTATACAAGTTGACTTATGTATATGAATGTAGTTATATAATATTACTAGAGGCAGAGCTCTAACATAAAGCCACAACAAATAGCATGCAGGCTGTCAGTGACACACAACACAACAGTAAACCAAACACACACAACTCATACCAAATTTATAAACCTACAAATGCTGAGTCTTTTAAAAATAAATTACCTAAACCCCAACAGCTTCCTAAATGTAACCTCAAAAACCTCAGAATCACATAATACAGGCAGCAGCCACAATGAATCATACATTGATCTAGAAGACAAAATGACTCAATTCAAAAGCGCATAAGTTAAACCTCCACACACTCTAATATATTAGTCATACATGACTCCAAAATGAGACATACAGATGCACTATTCTCTAGGCTGTGCAAGGAAAGGGTCACAGTCAGCTGCCTATCAGGTACCAGCATTTACCACATCATGCATGTACTTGTGTTCTTGCACCACAAGTGCACAGATGACACAGTCATAGTGCAAGTGGGTGTAAATGACTTGAGACAACCTCCCTGGACTATATAGAGACATTGTGGAGCTCTCAGAATATATCTGAGGTAGGTATGAACCTAGCCTTGAGGATCATTCTACCACCACCAAGAATAATGCCACAGCGGAAATAAAAGATTATTGACTTCAACCATTATGTCAGCTTCTGGTGTCATTCTAAGGGGATACAACATACATCAGCCTGCACCTCCTACCTAATTAGTATGGAGTCCCATGCATTAAGCCAAACACCAATGTCATGGGTGAGTTCAGCTACCCCTCCTTTAACTGTAAACTTATACAAGCTCAAACATGAATGCCCAGAAATTTCTGGACTTCATCAAAATACAGTCTCTGGACCATTTAGTCTGCACCACAACCAAAAGTCTTTACTTGGTCCTTACCAGTATGGGGTAGGTTTGTTCCCCATCAATTACAACTTACTCCCTGGTCAATTCAGACCACAGATCACTTTAAGGCTGAAGCTAGAACCATCTTCCAGAACATTGGTAATCTAAGATTATTGCCAGGGCTAATTCCTTCCATCTTGATGACCATGCTGCTTATGCAGAATTCTTTACTGCCAAATTCTATGCACATGTAAATACATGCATACATATATCTATTCCCCTCAGAAGTGCATACAACGCCAAATTTAAAAATAAATCCCTGTGGTGGAACCTATTGTAAACAGGTTCTACAGTAAATGAAAAAACTCATTATATTCAAAAATAAATTTAACTCTCATGATACCAATTACACTCTTGCTAAACTTAACAATGAGCTCCCAACCCTCATCCATTCAACCAGTAACAGATGTAAGCTATAAATAGCCAACTAGATGAAGGATAACTTCAAAGCCGTCATTAACTATATTAGAAATCTCAGAAGCAATGCCCAGCATTTTTCAGAGTGACTGGTAAAGAATATCACATACTAAGATGCAGAGGACATCTTCAGTCTACTAATGGACAAATTTAGTTCAGACTTCAACCCCTCTCCCCTCTCATATTCCCAGATCCCATTTTTGCATTTACACACCCCTCAAATCTCCCAAGACCATGTCCCGAAGGTGTTATCCAGTGCCAAGAACACTACTATTCAGACAGATAACATACCAAGTTGCATGCATTCCATTACATGGTCTGTGGGTTTATTATTGATGTCATTATCCAGGGCTCCAGGGTATATTTAGTATCACCAATACGATGGCCCTGTTAGTATCACCAATAAGATGGCCCTGTTAAAAGTCACTCCATACATAGGTGAGAAGTATGTACTGGATGTAAAATATAGGAAAACTGGAACCTACTAGGCAACCACTGGCAGAGACCATAAGATACCTAGCCATAAATACCTTTAAGAAGATAAAATTAAAACTTTCTTCCACCTTTTCCAAGCATCTAAAATTACTCAACTCCAAAACTGAGCAGGGCAGTACATGATAACCATGGTGTAAATTTGTGTTGTCCCATCCAGTCATCAAGACTAGCCTTAAAGGTAGACAAAGTAGTATTTTGTTTGACTTGTAATGGTAACTTATTCCATAGGCTGGGCATACATTGTGTGAGGAACCTGGTGATTCTTACTGATTTGTTGGTGAAGATTTAAGTCCTTAATGTGGATGTTTTCAGTGTCACTGATTTTATAAAGAAATAGGTAGTAAAATATTATTGAGTCTTTCATGGCTCAGAAAGCAAGACACAGGTCACCTTGTGTCAACTTTCATTTTACTGAGCATAAGGAGAGCCATGATAATCTACCAGAATAGTTGAAGGATTAAATAAATGTAATGTTTTTGGTTAGAAATTTTTGAGGTCTTCCCAGTTGAATGATATGCTTAGATTTTTACATACCAAAGGAGCCATTTTATTCATTTAGGGGACTGATAATGGAAGATCATAGTGGTATGATAATTTCTTTAGATCTTGAAGATATTGCCTTTGAAATTAATAAGGCCTGAAAGAAGGATTCTCTGGCTGTTGGGAAAACATGATGGAATGAGAGAACGCTATCCACATAAGTATCTTGAACTCTTATGACCATATTTATCTGAAGTGGAATGTGAGAAAGGGCAATACTGCCAGCTCAGTTATCTGGAATTTTGTAAATAATTATGTGTCATTTGTGAATATCAAAATGATTTATATAAGATGCTTCTTTCACAAATGTATTAGAACTGTATGTCATGTGTATATGTGTATATCAAACTGCTGGTACAGAAGTGTGTGCTAAAAAAGGATTTTGCAAAGTGCTGTTTGAAATGTAAACACAGTATGCCTTACTGGGATAGAACAGAAATGTACATGCATTATTGTAACTGTTAAACATATATATTTTAACGGTGGAAACTGGAACAGAGGAGGTTAACTTCATAAAAATAACTGAAATTAAATTACTTTATGTCTAAGCCATAAAATATGGCATCTTTCTGTTTCAAGGCAGCAAGAGACACAATGTCTGTAGTAGGGATCTTTCTGTATTGTGTTTAGGGTGAAATAGTTAATAGTCTTGAAATGTGGGGGAATGCAATAGTTTTATGACTTTCAGCATCTGCCAAAGATCTGAAGTCTGTGTATTTTGACAGGTAGATACTAAATACTGCCATGCTTCCAGCAGTGTGGGTTTCACCTGGGATAGAATCAGATGACAAGAAATTATGTCATTCTGTAAGCTATCCCAGTAGTAATATTGTAGCTATTAATTTGAGAAGTCTCTTAGTGAGACAGAACATTCTGCATTCTGTCTTGGACCTGACAACTAGAAGATCCATTCACCAAATCTGCCTTGCTCAAATAGTAAGTTACTAGGGAATATTATAATTCTCTTAGATATACTCAGGAATATAGCAAAGCTTAGTTTAAATGTTTTTTCTTTATTTATTTGAGACTGTCATGCAATGTTGTTTTAAATATTCCTATGGTTTTGAACTCTGATGTCACTGTGAATATATATTTAGTATTGTCGTGTTCTTTTATTATTTATTATTGAATATATTTAAACCTTTCATTGTGGCTGATCTGTGTAGAGCTAGTTAAGATTTGAGAGTACTTATTTATTTGGTGACATCGTGTGGCCACTCCTAATAGCCTTGCTCTTGGTCAAACTACCTTTTGCATTAATATTAATATTACACAGTAAAATTGGTCACCCTTTCTTAAGGGCCTTAAAGTAGCTGATGAGGGGTTCTGGTTTCTGGTGGCAGCAGTAACTCTACTTTATAGTCTGAGCAGAAGGAGGCATAGCTAGTAAACCTATGCCAGCCTTTTCCAGGTGTGCGTGTGCTTGTGTGTGTGTGTGTGTGTGTGTGTGTGCGTGTGTGTGTGTGTGTGTGCGTGTGTGTGCGTGTGTGTGTGTGTGTGTGTGTGTGTGTAAAAACAAGTCTCCAAGAGTGTCTGTGTGTGTCAGCTACTTGGGTAGGGACACAAAGCACTGGTGGGACAGAGAAAGTTTTGGATGACTTGGCTTGGAACTCTGGATAAGAACTCAACTCTATACCTGTTGTAGCAGGGAGTCTTATTGGGCATCTGTAGAAAGAGGGAGAAACCACCCCTGGACTGACTGTGATCTCTGTGTGCTCTTATGGGAAATTGCACTTGATGCAGAGAGCTGCATCTGGAAATACTGTGCGTGTACCTGTTATTGTCCCTGCATACTTCTCCCACTGTTGCCAGTGGTGAGTACTGAGGCTCCTTGATTACTGGTCCAGTGGTGGATTGTCACAAGGAGTACCATTTATAACATATGAAGTGGGGACAACCTTTTTGCCAAATGCTATTATGCTGTTCTTTTTCATTTTGTTTTAGGCTGTTTTTGATAATCCATGTATGTGCACATCTCAACCCTTGTAGGAGTTGTTTTGCATCAGTGAATGCGTGGGTAACAGTGCCCATCAGCAAACTTGGTCAGTCTTATTTCTGGGATGTAGCCTTGGACATCTGTAAAAGTAATGCCAAACAGGAGAGAGAGAGAGAGAGCTCAAAAATGATACCTGTAGAATCTCACTAGTTACAAATTTACATTCAAAGGGGAAACTAGCAATTTAATTTTCACAACACGGAATCTGTTGGATAGCCAAGTTGCAATCTGGCAGACAATGTAGGGGTTTACATTAAGCTTGTCTCATTTCAAAAAAAAAAAAACAGCATGGGAGATTATGTGAAAGGCAATGGCCAGGTCAAGATA
This sequence comes from Protopterus annectens, assembly GCF_019279795.1. Lineage (NCBI taxonomy): Eukaryota > Metazoa > Chordata > Ceratodontiformes > Protopteridae > Protopterus > Protopterus annectens. Next base: position 750 of record NW_025051733.1, on the reverse strand, counting down.
AGCAGGACACACACAGAATAACCACTATCCACAACCCCTGTAACCTTTTCTAGGAAGCCTACCAGGTTCAGGAGACAAGACCTGCTCTTTATAAAACCCAACTAATTGGGATCCAGATTAATTATGTTTCCTTTGTCTGCATAGATTAGTTCTGTTATGATAAGCTCCATTACAAGGCTGATAGATCTATAATTACCCAGGTCTGTACATGGGCCTCTCTTTTGTAGAGGAGTTACAAATGCTGGTCTTCAGGCATCAAGGACAAACCCTGCTGATGCTAAGCAGTTTCAGCAGAGGCTCAGATTGTGTATACGTGCCACTGATGAGAAATCTGCCTGATGTGTTATCTGGTCCCAGGGAAGTATTACTTTTAGCCTTTGAAAGGGATTCTAAGATTTGCTCTTAGCCTTTGAAAGGGATTCCAAGACTTGATTTGTGGTGATTGCAGGTGGAACTAAATTCTCAGTATATTATTGGCAACAATTTAGGTAGATGGAGTAAAACCGGCATTAAACCTGTCTGATAATATTTTAGTTATACCCTTGGGATCAGGATGGGTGATTATTATTATGGATGAGCTCAGTGTAATGTTGGACATAAAGTCATAATTTTCTGACATAACTGAAGAAAGTTTTTCTGTACAGTCTTAAGTTCATACCCTGCTTTGCATTTTCTAATAGTGTTTTTAAATTCCTTATTGGCAAGTTTCAGTTTGGTCTTGAGATAGGGGGATGCCTTGTGGCATGTTTG
>NW_025051732.1:0-11170 GCF_019279795.1 Protopterus annectens | reverse complement strand
AAAACACTTTGTTTGCAGTGACAACCTTGCCTGGGGGGGGGGATATGGATGTCCAGGGAAAGGTGGGTATGGTCAGATATCAACAATGGTGGTCTACCTCTGGTGTGGAACAATGAGTACCCATGTTGCAGATGGTCAGGTGCAATATGTATTCCCCCTTGTGGCTGTGGTGAGTGGTCCTGCCATAGCACATGGACTCACAAATTGTAGTGGCTGTAGGGTAATGTTGTAGAGTCCTGAGTAGTTCCCACACACAATATACTTATACCTGACGTTAACAACTGGAATGGTGTATGTGAACACCTTCATATCTTGGCACTGTTCCCAGGGAAGCAAAGTGTGTGTCCCGGATGTGGGAGGGGTGGTCTGAACTGGTTGTGTTGTGTGTTACAGGTCCTGTGGTCACGAAGCATGGTATAAAACATAACCTGCCAGTGCTGATGTGCATATCTGACCCTGAAGTAGGTGGCTGCAAATGCATATATATGCTATCCCCCACCTGACAGGTAGTAATAGATGTATATACCTCTGTATAAATAATGATGTCAGCACCCTATAAATACTGCAGGTGCAGAACAGATACCCAGTAATGGATGGGTGCTCCGCTAATCCCTCTCAAATGTCATAATATAGTTAGGTATGGGTTTGAATCCTGCAAATACTCAGTGTGTGGGTGAGCGGGGTTGGGTGTGTGTGCAATCTGGGAGAAATGTCCCTTTGGCAACTGGGAAAAACACACTACAGGATGCACATTCCCTTTCTAAACACTGATGATGTCAGCACCCTATAAGTACAGCAGGAGAAGGAACCTCCCAGTAATGCAATAGGCCTGCTAATGCGCCTGTCTTGAGTGTCATAACATAGTTAGGTGGGGGTTTGAATCCTGCAAAGGGCAAGTGTGTGTTTGGAGGGGGTTGTGTGTGTGTGTGAGAGAAATGTCCCTTTTGGCAACTAGCAGAACACACTACAGGATGCATATTCCCCTTTCTAAACACTGATGATGTCAGCACCCTATAAGTACAGCAGGAGAAGGGAAACCTCCCAGTAATGCGAATAGCGCGCTCAAGCGTCCATCTGGAGTGTCATAACATAGATAGGGGTTTGAATCCTGTAAATGGCAAGTGTGTGTGTTTGGATGAGGGGGGTTAGTGTGTGTGAAAGAAATGTCCCTTTTGGCAACTAGCAGAACACACTACAGGATGCACATTCCCCTTTCTAAACACTGATGATGTCAGCACCCGTCTTGGTGAGGGTATGATGCCAACCAAGGTCAGGTTCATACCAGCCTGTGCCACATGCTCAGAGAGCCCTTCTATGTTCCCTATCATGTAGTCCAGGGAGGTACATCACAGGTCAGCCATAGTGGCATGGACAATGACTGAGTCATATGTGTCCATGCCTCTGACTGACCTGCATGCTTGTGTTATGTGGTGGACCATAGTGCCCCACGGCATATGACTGTGACCTTCACCTTGTCCAGCCTGGTGAGTGGGACCTCACTGTACCGGACAATAAAGGTACCTAACACAACTGTAGCAGGTGTGTTGTCTAGCCGTACAGGCTGTGACTGTTTGGCACACAGGATTTGTGCTTGTTGCAATGCTGTTCGCTTAACGATGCCTGTGTGCCAGCTGCAGAGGTGTCTGCCTCAGGCAGGATGCTATTCTGAGGCTCCATGAATGCCCCAGTGTGTTCATGTTTTTAGATTGCTGTCAGTGTAGGTCTACATCAGACTGGTATTGTAGTCACTGTAGTATTTCTTGCCACCTGACAGGTTATGCCAGTACTGGGTCCAGAGTGCTTAGTCCCCAGTTTGGCTATGTGGTTGCATCTCACACATGTATTGTACCCATGTGTAGGGGAGGGTTGTGTGTACATGTGGCAGCTGTGACCTTGCCACATGACTCAGATATTCCACAACTGTACCATAGAGGTGACTGACAAGTGACCTTTGCACATGCTACCATACTATTGTGATTGCCATGGTGATTAAGAGCCCCAGGGCCAATGGGGAACAAGGTACAGAAGGTGAGTATGTGAGGGTGTAGTGCCTGTGATTAGTTAGCACTGGCATATATGACTGCTCACGTGGTCAAATGCCAGGTAAGTCATATGCAATGTGTCACAGGCAACGTACATGTGAACAGGACAAACAGTGACATTCTGTCAAGTGAGACATGGACATACATATAGTAAGCTATGCAGATGTCACTAGGAGTCCACAGAAGCTCTGTAAATCTGCATTGCAGGTGGGATCAGTGTTCCAGGGTAACTGCAAGCAAACATGCATGCAAACAAAGCAACAGTAAGCAGGGCTGCATGTAGTCCATTGTACAACAAACAAGCTGTACCACTTCCAGTAGTGCAAATATGCAGGCACTATACACATGTACATGGAAATACACAGGTCAGATGGCCAGGGTCCAGTCTCAGCGCACACAAGTGTACAGACCATGTACCGTCAGGATGTACAATAACTGGATGGAAACCCAGGTGCTCATACCTGCAGTAATACACATGTCAAATAACAGACACTGAGCCTTCACTCAGTGGTTCCATACTTAGTAGGATGTATGCTACCTGTCCTGCAACCACAGTATCCCTGACATTTATGGGGACCTCCCCCCTGTGAAAGTTAGTGTGTTGGGGCTGTCTAGCATGGTATGAGATGTGAGCTTGCAGTGCTAGGTGCTCCTGTGTGTCCTGTACCAGTCGGTAGTACTGCACACATCTGTACTTACTCAGACATACGCATTGCAGAGTCCCGTGTGGGCAACATGCCACTTGCAGTTTACATGTCCATCATTGCATCAATACTTTCATTACCTTATCCCCTGTGCTACCTATGTATGTAGCCTTCTGCGGACATCGTTACCACCAGTATGCCAGCATGTGCAGATGATACACTATGGTACTTACCATGGGTGTAGCAAACACTACCAGCCCATCCTACCCTTACTGCATCAGGCATGCTGGGATACATCCACAATTATATCAGCACACAGTACTTTTAAAACATGATACTATTACTCCCTTTTAGTCACCCTGTGCATCAGCAACATGTTAACCTGTACCTGCACTGATGTTACAGATTGCAGGAGGGGGCACAGTTTCATCATATGCACATTGAACTTGGGCTGAGCCCCACTGATACCACCAATGACATGTATGTGTATGTGTTTGTAAAAGGGGTACAAGGGGGGGCAATGTTGATGCAGTGGGGGTTGGGTAGCCCAGGTGTTTTTAAATGTGTGTATGGATGCAAAAGTTCCACCTCATGGCTGCCATATACCGACAGGCCAGATCAGTGTCCTGGCCACGGACACTGTACCTGTGTTGCAGGGTGCTACGGACCATCGGTACCAATCCAGACTGGGTACTGTCATCAGAAGCAGGTGTTCATTGACTGGACACAGATCCCTGTTGGGCCTGTCCAAAACCCCCCAGGGTCTCCGGGGGCGGTCGATGAACAGACCCAGCATTGCGGGGGCGGGCACTATGGGGGGGCCCGGGCCCTGTTGTCATCCCGACCATGCCGTTGCTGGCATACCCGCCAAAACCTCAACCAACCGCCATTCCCCTGGCTCATGGACTTTAGTTGTGGAACTGATCTAATATGTCCCCACAACGCCTGTCTATGACATCGGTGAAATTACGGATGGCAGCCGCAATGTCCCCATACTGTCAGTCATGGCTGGGGGCATGCTGTCAGCCCCCAGACCCTGTCTGGTGTACCGCTCCATATGTGACTGTGCCTGCATGACACCCCAAACAGGGCTAAAAACCTCTGTGGGCATGTCTGACAGGGCAGTAACGGATGCCCCCACGAAACCCCTGGACATCTGTCTGTGTGGTACCATCTCAGGGCCATGCCCATGGCTGCTTTTAAGCACGACAGATCCCAATTGGTCAATGCCCACTGTACCCGTCCATCACCTAGGGACTTTTACAAAGGGTATTGGCAGGATGACTGTGCATTGATGGGGTTTGTACTGTAAAAGCTGACCAATGACGGACCCGGGCACCCTTCCTGTGCCATTACACAGATGTCATCATTATCAGTTGGCACCTGATTCGGGTTTCCCCTGCTGCATGACCCCGGGCAGCACCAGAACCTGGGGGAGGGAAAAAAACACAGTTTACAATGCAAAATGTTAAGTGATCATACCATGCACAGCAATGCACACATGCACACATGCACACAGTTGCAAAACCATTTGCACACAGTTGTTGCACTTGCTTTGCACACTTGCACACACTAGTAGATATCAACACACAGAAAAGACACACCTGCATGCATCACAGAGCACTACTTGAGCCTAATATTTATTACTATCAAGACTATTAAAGGTATTTTTAAAACACACTTACCAGCATTGATAGGCTGCATTGCTGTTACAAGGGACCTGCAGAAGTGGGGAAATTATGTCAGGGGGCCAACTTGCCTTGAGGTAGTACAACGGTTGCCTTACACTGGTCAGCTCCTGATATTGAGAATATCACACTTGAAAATTAAATACTAATGACAGCTACAAACCAAGGACACACCTCAAAATGCATTAACTACCAGTGTACACAACAGTCAACTATACATAGGGATATTCCCCACGCCGCGGTGCTGTGGGCTCCAGCCTCCATCATAATGCAGGTCTGTTGTTGTTGTTTTTGGGTTGGGGGACCCACAACACTTATATTTCCCTCCAGTCTGGTGAGGGGGGATGTTACCCCCCACCACCTGTGGCAACCTGTTGCCTGTGGATATCCGACACGCTGACGGACTTTTTGATTAAATCACTGCAGTGATGTCCCTGCTCATATGCCCCTTTTTGCGCATGTCATTTCCCCGGGACCAGGTCTTGTCACAGTGCACCCTTTCTCCGGGATTCTGGCTGGGGGAAAAAGGTATTGCATAACCCCACCAGGCTCTGGTGTATTTCCTCATCCTCAGCTGCAGAGTATGCTGGAGCGGGGGAGCCATGGTCCTGAAAAGGAAAAAAAATGATATCAGAAAAATATGTCAGCAGAATTTGGCAAAATACTACACATCCCTGACTTTTGTACAACATTTTAAAAAGCATCTGTCTGTCTATTGGTGGATACATGTAAAGGGCCCGGGTTGGCTCAGCCAACAACTGTGCAACATTTGCACCCATCCCAATACTACCAAACCCAGCAGTCAGAACACTGATTCGGGTTTCAAAGCACCTCCTCACTCTGGGGTTTGTAGGGGTACTTTTTTCATCAATTTGTGATCTGACCACAAACTTGCCCTGGAATATATCCCCCCCCACCACCAGCACAAACAACTACAATGAATAACAAAATGCAAACAACACTTTGTAACACTGAGTTTATCCTTTAAGCCCACTGGGCCAGTGGAAGACAGAACCCAAATGCTGACTCCTTCACAAATGATTTCTAGGACATCTCCGAATGCATGGATAACCCCATATAAGACCAAGACACTCACAAAGGAAAGCATCCTGTCTGGTGGACCCCAGCCAGACGAAAAAAAGGAAGCTACTGCAAGACAGAAAAATTTCCCAAAAAGGGAAGGCATGTCTGATCAGCATTAAAGAGCTATGTTCTCTAAAAACCATCCATGGGCAACTTTGAGAGGAAATCACCGGGATACACAGATAACCAAAAGGGCCCTTTCCCAGTTATGTTAGAAACCTGGTCAGAAACCTCCAATATGCTCATAGTTAGTACAAACAACAAATAATTCACTGAACAAAAGATATTGGCAACATTGTGGCAGACAGGTTCAGTGCGGGTCCCCCCCCAAACAAGAAATACTTACCCCAGCTGGTAACCTCCTGTCATCACAGATGTCCAGGTGAGAGCTGTCAAAAAAGCAGAAAACAGCATCAATGGGACCTGATTTTGGTTGCATGCACATGAACTCCAAGAGGAGCAAACACACATATAGAAGTGCTATGTAACACTAGCCTGACTACAGGATATGTACCTGTACACTGGCCAGCAGCAGTGGTTCCAGTCCAAAAAGGAGGCATCACATACCAATACAATACAACACAAACATTACAAAAAAACAATACATGCTATTCCCCCTGGGACTACAGCAGCCTACTGCTGCTACCTGACCATTGTGACACAGGGATGTGATGGTACCTCCCTGTAAAAAGTTACACAGGGTGACCATATGGCATATTCCCCATCTGACAACATTCAGCAGGTATGTGTGACATGTACTCATGGGGAGTCTTGCTTAACGCTGTGGGTTTATTGCAGGGTATGTCTTATCTGTGGGTAGGAACCTGACCTCCCTACTGGGAAACACAGCAGTCATTTAGGTTGTGGATGGGGGAGGTGTTATAGGGTTTTTACATCCGGGGTGTGACAAAAATGTAAATCCAGGAGTGGAAACCCTCATGTGGGTAGTATGGGGTACCTGTGGTGTTGTCAGTCACTGTGCATTGGTAATGTGTTTGACATTGTCACAGTGTTGCATGAATGTGCCCTTTCCCATATCTGTAGCTGTCAGTGAGGTAAAACCCCCACCCTTTTTAGTGTACAAAAACCCACATGTCCATAGCTGACACACCATGTCTGGACACATACCATGGGTATTCCGGGAATAGGGGCCACGGGATTTCATTGGGGACTTTTGACATTTATGACCCTGTTCCCCCCTGACACATGCGGGGGGGCAGCCAATCAATCTGGTTTACTGGTGGGTGAGAAATGGGGGATGCTACTCCAGTTTCAACACTGGTGTTCACCCCTGTTTTTTCAAGGCACCTGTTGCAATACATCTGTACACATTTCCCCCCAAAATATATATAATTTTCTCCTTTTATATATATATATTTTATATATGTATAGATATATATATATATATATATATATATATATATATATATATATATATATATGTTTAAAATATATATATATATATGTCTGTATACATACACAAAATATATCTCCAAAATATATTGCTATAGATAGGAAAGGGGACAGAGAGGGGGGAGGGGTGGGACAAGGTGAGAAACATATACACAAACTGTAGATAGTCAGATCTGTCTGTCATGTTTTCACAAAATCTATACTGTATTTTGTATTACATATATATGTTTCTTTAAACATTATCTACATCTGTCATGTATTCCACATCCCCTCAAAGTATGCAAAATGTTTTTTTTATATATATATATATGTAGAATCCACGTGCTTTGGGATGCTCCCAAGAATAAATGGGATACCAATCCAGGCAAAAATGGGACAAAGTCCTGCCAAAGCACTTTACATCAAAGGTCAAGCCAAACCATTTTAAAAAGATAGATATAGCTGCAACAGGGACCAACCTCAGTGTACCTTGTGTTTAGGCTGTAGTCCACTATCAAACCATGAATACTTAGTGTGTTTTCCTTTTACACACCAATTCCATGAGACACACCATTTCCTTAAACCCGTTGTAATAAATTTTCAGATGCTTCCTTGTACAAATCCAGCATCAGTGAAAAAACCCTTGGTTCAACCCTTTTTTATTCATTTTTGACACGGGAATACAGAGCCGATCAGACAAAAACTCTGTGAGCTCCATAAAAATACATTGGAGGAAGTCACTTTCTAACTCCTGGTATTTTCAAAAATTTGTGACACAATAATAAAATCAAAAAATATTCAAAAAAATAATAGCAATGTTATAAATACAAAAAGGACTCAAAGAAACTTTATTTTCAACACATAACACCATTGTTTGCCAACGGTTGTACAGATCACCTTAGATTAAAATTAAAAACATTTTAACATAATGTTATAATTAAAAAATAGCTCTTATAAATATATATATATAATATTATATATATGTAAGACACATGCAATTTTTATTTCAAATAATATGTTCAAAAAAGCTGATATAAACCAAGAAGGGGGGGAGGGGTGACAAGAGACAAGTGGTTTGGGAAGAGGAGGATGTGAGTTTCAGCTATATATCTTTATTCTTTGGGTTGTAAAATTTTATTTATTTTAAATTTTTAATTTGTAAGCATTATCTTTCCCATTGGTATACATTTATTCTAACCCTACATTCCTTTTTTTATTCTACATAATTTTTTTTTTATATATATATATATATATATATATATATATATATATATATATATATATATATAACACATACATATATTGACATACAAAGTATCCATATGATAGATAGGTATATCAACATGTTTGTTTAAAAATGTATACACACACTAACATACTGCTCAACATACATAACTGTGAAACATACTTTGTACATTGCACTACAACCTACATTCAACCTACATTGATATGTGCACATAGATGCCCCCACATACATATGTATGTACAGCCTTCACTGATAGTTGCTGTATGTCCCTGCCCTATGCACATCTTCATATACATATAGATACAGACCAATGACACATATGGAGGGTTCACAGTATGTAGACTTTTTAAAATATTACTTTACATTACCTGTGTTTGTCACAGCTGCTTGCGCCATTTGGTTTGGTGTCCTGCTGCTCCCCTTGGCAGGTTGTTTTAGTGGTTTTTATGAGTGTTTTGTTTTGTTTTTTTTTTTCTCTCTCTCTCTCCCTACCTCCAGAGGTGCAATGAAAGTATTGCATGTGTGGACTGGGAGTACAGCATGCTTTTTTAGGTATCTGCATATGTCCATGTGATGGCCTCTGCACCAATTGTTAGCCAACATTTGCTAATTGCATGCAGCCAGTTGCGTACTGATTGCAGTTCTCACTGTGATTCCCGGACAGTGCTAAAAAGGTATGTGAGATAGGCGTAGCCCTTTTAGAGTTTAAGGGCAGGGACCATGCTGGTATGCTGTGGACACTGTTCTGTGAGTGTAAAGGTTAGTATTTTCTCATATTTCTGGCTGTGTTGTAGATTAACATTTCTCCATTCATTTCTCCAGTTTCCTGTACTAAGGGGTATGTACACTGACACCTAAGACTACTACTACTGTTAATTTAGGGTGTGTGCTTTCCTGTGGGACATGTGGTGTAACTGGTATATAGCAGTGGCTCTTGCACTTTGTTGCTATGGCTTCAATATTTGCCCTTTACATTCACTACTTGTATGCCTGCTAGGTGTCTTGACTGTAGGGGTTGCTGTGGCTTTCCTATTTTCCATGTACATTCACACCTTGGAATGCTTGCTATATCTGCTAGGGTGTTACTGCATGCAGTGTGGTTCCTTTTGGGCCTTGACATCTATTAGGGTATTTGAGTATGCTGCTGAGCAGGCCCCAGAGACTCGCAGCCGCATCTTCTATCTGCCTCATGGAATGGTACATATCAGTGGGGGACGCCCATTAAATTGTCTGGTATTCTGCAGTTGTGACTGTGGGGTTTGCATGAGCATATGTATTACTACACTATTTCGCGTGCAAGTGGTGCATACTTTCAGTACTTCATAGTTACCATTGCATGTGTTGTAACACCTTTCTGCCTACTGTTTGTACATTTCACAGGAGTCTGTGGGGCATCCCTGTAACTCAGTCACTGTTGCTATGTCTAGGCTCTTAACTATTCAAATATGGCAGTCAGACCTCTCAAGTGTACAGATATTTGCAGGATGTCCACATTTTGCCTCATATTTTGGTCCATATCTCATAAACAGCTTTTTCTGGCAAATCACTCTGGGCTCAAGTCAGACTATAGTGACAAACATTTCAGTTTCAGACTTCATACCCTTCCAAACATCCAACATAATGCAAACCTGTTACCCCTCAACTGTCTAAGTTTGTTGGAGCAATATTTGGAATGTGTCCCTGTTTTGGGCCTTTGCTCCACATTTTTATTACTTAGTCCGGATGTGTTTTTAAGAGGTTGTGGGATATGGGCAGTGATTATCCTGCTGTGAGTATGTGTGTGGCTTGCAAGGTGCTACAGTGACATTATTACCTACTAGCTACCAACTAGCATGGCTGTTTCTGTTCACACACTACTATTATAGAAATCCACTACATTTGACAGTAAATATACATGACATGCTTTGTGTACTACACATCCTATATTCCCTTTACATTCATTCCTACTATTACATGATATATTTATTGTAGCACAATGTCCTTGTATAACAGTCATGGCTTAGTGGTCAGTCATGTAGACTACTGTTTCCAAGGTCCTGGGTTTGGGACTGATAGTGGGATTTTATTTTGCTTTTGAGCAGACTACAGGCCTTGTCATTTAGAGTGACTAAGGCACTTTTAAGCAGTTGTGACCGGGTTAGCGCTGGTTTGGGGCTCCCTGTGCACTGGTGTTCAGCTCCACGCACACCCGCTAAACTGCTTAAAAGTGCTTACTTGACACCCCATTTCTTTGAAAGAAATTAAAATGGGCAGACAGGAAAGTGGTGAAAAAGGGGTCACAAAGCGGGTAAGACAGTAGGGAAACAAGCTCGGGTTTTGCAGGAGGGATGTAGGTAAGGCCCATAGCTGCCCATTTCTTCATCAGCAACAGCTGTGCATATGTTTGTAATTTGGTGTGACATTTGAAACTGTCCACCCGTGAGAGAGGTGTAAGGACAACAATAATACTTGTTGTACAGCCAATTGTAATTGACAGTTTCCATGTCCAGCAGAAGTGTGCGAAATGGGCAGCTATGTATGGGACGTAATTTTTTTGTGGGTACAGAGTGCCCCTTTTTTTTTTCTTCAGGTGAGAGTGGTATGTCAGGTACGGGAAGTCGGTATAGCTGGGGAGGTAGGTTGGGTAGGTTAACACACAATACAAACGACGCATACAGGGGCGGTGTATGACACGTGGGGAGGTTACACAATTGAAAGTGACGGATGTTTGGATATCTAGAGACCATGAGCCCACAGATGGCAACAGTGGAACTGATATCCCCACCCATGGGCAGTTGCCACTTTGCCTTCACGGCCCAGGACGTGGGTTGTGCTGGGGCTTTTAGGCTGGGCAGCAGGCATGCCCGTTAGTTGTGCCACCCCGCCTCAAGCTGGGGGGGGCCCAAGAACAGCTTGGATCTCCCAGCACCACAGTCCGGACACGGAGGGTGAGTGGTGGTTCTCCTCCGCCACACTTGCAGAGGGGATGAGCCCCATCCCCCGCAGCTTCCACCCCAGGTGGCACAGGGCCACCGGGGGGAGGGGTTCCCAGCCCTTGGGGCAACCCCCCCCTGCCCAGGTTTTTCAAAAATTTTT
>NW_025051731.1:0-19964 GCF_019279795.1 Protopterus annectens | reverse complement strand
GAGATATGCCCACTCATAGAAGTACCAAATCCTCAGGCAGGACAAGAAGGGCAGGACCCAACTCTCTCTTGGTATACAGACCATGGACACCGGAAGACATCCAGAAAGCCACAGAGGGAATTCCCCATCCAAAAGTTAATTTTATAAAGTTCTTGGAAGACTTACAGGGCATGAGGTTAAGTTATCACTTAAACGGAGAGGAAGTAGAAAAAGTAGTCGGACAAATAGTAGGTCCAGATTGGCACATGATCAGTGGCAACTGGAATCCCCGTGACGCTGCACTTAGGCCCCTACCACATAGCGCAGAACTAGATAACAGAGTGAAAGGTTTGACAGACCGAATTTCTGAAAAATGGAAGCCTAGGGCAGACTGGACTTGCATTAATCAATACATCCAACAAGAAAGTGAAACTGTTGATAGATATTTTGCTAGATTATTAGAATGTTTTAACAACCACTGTGGAATGCAGGTGCCTGAAGACCAGACACAAGATTCCCCATATGAGCAGCAGTTAAAGAATGCATTTTTGAAAGGCTGTATTGCACCCATAAGTAGTTTCATTACTAAACATATGGTAGACCATCGTACAAGCAGATTACAGTCACTGCTTGAATATGCTAGACATGCCGAAAGGCATTTTAATAACAAAAAGAAAAAGAAAGCCCAAGTATTTGCTGTGGAAGATGGAGAAGTTTATTTAGTACAGTCCGGACAAAAGGGCAAAAAGAATGCCCAGGGTAACAAACAATCTGATCAGCGATCAGAAGACTTCGAAGGGAGAAAGAAAAGAGGTGAGTGCTTCAAATGCGGGAAAAAGGGACACTTGGCAAGGGATTGCAAGAAAAACAAGAAGGTAGCAGTGTAATATAAAAATAATGAAGGTGAGGACTGACTATATGAAAGTCAAGAATCACTAGATAGGAATAATAGAAAAAGGACAAATGAGAATGTGATAGGAGCAGAGAATGTGATAATAGAGGAAGTGCAGGAAGCTACCGATAGTGAAGAAAATGAAATATTAGACCTAGCCTTACTGAGCTTTGAGCTCTATCTGGCTGACACAAAACCAGAAGTGACACTCCTGGTAGATGGGAGGGAAGTCAAATTTCTGTGATTCAGGGGCATCACGAACCCTGGTACACCCCTCCAAACTACCAGAAAATTCAGAATCACATGACTTTATACTAGTGAAAGCAGCTAGTGGACAGCTGTATCGGGAGCCTCTCTCCCATAACATTATAATAACAGATCCTGTTTCAAGATTAACCCAGAAAAGCAAAATTGTTGTTTCTGCAAAATGCCCAGTAAACCTTTTGGGCAGAAATCTTATGCAGTTATTAGGCATAGCAGTAGTTTCAACCATGCAGGGTATGGAAGCACAGTGACAAACTAATACTTTTGCAGTGCAAACGGAAGGTGAGACATTTTACTTTGGGACAGCCAGGACTTGGTTACGACCGGCCCTGGAGCAGTTACTGAAGAGTTAATGAATGTAGCTATCAGTAAGTTCCCCTCCCTTTGCATTGACATACAACACCTATTGCATTGTACTCTGTATTATTGTAATACACCAGGACCTGACAAAGAATATGAACAAGAATTGTTTAGAAATCATGCAAACAGATTAATACTCTGTAATCTGTATTGGGACATGAAAGGGAACAGTGTAGTTAGCTATTCATTACCCCAGGAGTTCTTTGCACTTTATAAATTGAATCTATTACCACATGTTAGTTTAACTAAAGAGAAAGATTTAAAATGGGTAAATCTAGGAGAAAAAGTAACAAAATGGGAAAAACAGACAGAATCAGAACTGTCAGAACAGGGAGTTCAAAACAGAAATTTAACTGGATAACACAAACACATCCAGCTGTGCACCTTTCAGTCCATCGAGGACAGCTGAGAAGCCCTCTTATTAGAAGAGGAAGAAAAAGCTTTGTTAGACATACCAGAAACTCTGGTCAACAGGAAGTCAGATGTAGGACTTATTGCAGCAGGACAGTTACTATCACGCCAAAATCAGCATTCAGACCACAAAGAGATGGTACCCTTGAGAAAAGATGCAGAGGCAGGTATTAAACCTATCATAGCAGCTTTACTTAAGAAAGGAATACTGGTGGAATCTCTTGATTCACCATGTAACACACCCTTGTATCTGCATTTTTTGTCTCCTTGCGCAAGAATAAAGATACCTGAACTGAACCTTATGCTTTTGGTCTTTTGAAGTATTTCCTTTGACATTTTTTGGTCCTTTGGAGCCGGAAACCCTTGTTTATCCTGGGATCAGATGGGCCAGGTGGCATGAAACTGCGCAGGGAAGATACCACATCGGATCGTCTTCATTGAAAGACCTCCGACTGAATTGTCATGCAAAAGAGGCCAGCCACTTTTCTGATCTACGACTGAAGGCGGGTTTCGTTTGAACAGTGAGTGACCAGTCTACTTTTTTTTCTGTTTTAAGATCAGGGACTTGATTGTATTTGTTCTGTGAGAATTTTATTAAAATTCAGGGACAGAAATATTGCTATCTTGTCATAGATCAGGGAAACAGAATAAGTAGGCAGGTAGTCTGAAGGAACTGCAAACTCTTGGTGGTACCACATTAAAAATAAAAGGGTTACGTAACATTTAAAAGGTTAGAACAAAATGGGTAATAATTGCACAAAAACAAATAGACCCCAAAGCCCACCGTTAACCGAAGATGCAAAATATATGCAGTCACAACGCGCCAACAATGTTAGATACTATACTAAATGGGTTAATAAATATGAATTTGATGGGAAACTAGAAAGATCCTCGCTTATCAAACTTATTCGACAGTTAAAAACTGATTCCAAAGGTCTGGTTAAAAAACCGCGTAAATTAGGAGTTCCTCAGGCACACAGGTAAACCGAAGAGAACAAAAGAATAAAAATTCAAAAGCAATGTTCTTAGACAAAGAGGATAATAACTTAGTTATAGCATTGGCCCCTCCGCCCTCACCGGTTCCTTTATCAGAATATGAAGCAAATGAACAAACTGGCCCACCTCCACGATATCCAGTTATTCCTATAAAACCACTACCGTTTGTCAGAGATCCTATCGAGACCAGGTCTCAAACACGTAATTTGAGAGGGGATATTGAATTATATCAAATAAATGGAAATTCACGGGCTATGAGTGAAGAAGAGATATGCCCACTCATAGAAGTACCAAATCCTCAGGCAGGACAAGAAGGGCAGGACCCAACTCTCTCTTGGTATACAGACCATGGACACCGGAAGACATCCAGAAAGCCACAGAGGGAATTCCCCATCCAAAAGTTAATTTTATAAAGTTCTTGGAAGACTTACAGGGCATGAGGTTAAGTTATCACTTAAACGGAGAGGAAGTAGAAAAAGTAGTCGGACAAATAGTAGGTCCAGATTGGCACATGATCAGTGGCAACTGAATCCCGTGACGCTGCACTTAGGCCCCTACCACATAGCGAGAACTAGATAACAGAGTGAAAGGTTTGACAGACCGAATTTCTGAGAAATGGAAGCCTAGAGCAGACTGGACTTGCATTAATCAATGCATCTAACAAGAAGGTGAAACTGTTGATAGATATTTTGCTAGATTATTAGAATGTTTTAACAACCACTGTGGAATGCAGGTGCCTGAAGACCAGACACAAGATTCCCCATATGAGCAGCAGTTAAAGAATGCATTTTGAAAGGCTGTATTGCACCCATAAGTAGTTTCATTACTAAACATATGGTAGACCATCGTACAAGCAGATTACAATCACTGCTTGAATATGCTAGACATGCCGAAAGGCATTTTAATAACAAAAAGAAAAAGAAAGCCCAAGTATTTGCTGTGGAAGATGGAGAAGTTTATTTAGTACAGTCCGGACAAAAGGGCAAAAAGAATGCCCAGGGTAACAAACAATCTGATCAGCGATCAGAAGACTTCGAAGGAGAAAGAAAAGAGGTGAGTGCTTCAAATGCGGGAAAAAGGGACACTTGGCAAGGGATTGCAAGAAAAACAAGAAGGTAGCAGTGGAATATAAAAATAATGAAGGTGAGGACTGACTATATGAAAGTCAAGAATCACTAGATAGGAATAATAGAAAAAGGACAAATGAGAATGTGATAGGAGCAGAGAATGTGATAATAGAGGAAGTGCAGGAAGCTACCGATAGTGAAGAAAATGAAATATTAGACCTAGCCTTACTGAGCTTTGAGCTCTATCTGGCTGACACAAAACCAGAAGTGACACTCCTGGTAGATGGGAGGGAAGTCAAATTTCTGTGATTCAGGGGCATCACGAACCCTGGTACACCCCTCCAAACTACCAGAAAATTCAGAATCACATGACTTTATACTAGTGAAAGCAGCTAGTGGACAGCTGTATCGGGAGCCTCTCTCCCATAACATTATAATAACAGATCCTGTTTCAAGATTAACCCAGAAAAGCAAAATTGTTGTTTCTGCAAAATGCCCAGTAAACCTTTTGGGCAGAAATCTTATGCAGTTATTAGGCATAGCAGTAGTTTCAACCATGCAGGGTATGGAAGCACAGTGACAAACTAATACTTTTGCAGTGCAAACGGAAGGTGAGACATTTTACTGGTACAGCCAGGACTTGGTTATGACTGGCCCTGGAGCAGTAACTGAAGAGTTAATGAATGTAGCTATCAGTAAGTTCCCCTCCCTTTGCATTGACATACAACACCTGTTGCATTGTACTCTGTATTATTGTAATACACCAGGACCTGACAAAGAATATGAACAAGAATTGTTTAGAAATCATGCAAACAGATTAGTACTGTGTAATCTGTACTGGGATACAAAAGGGAACAGTGTAGTTAGCTGTTCATTACCCCAGGAATTCTTTGCACTTTACAAATCAAATCTATTACCACATGTTAGTTTAACTAAAGAGAAAGATTTAAAATGGGTAAATCTAGGAGAAAAAGTAACAAAATGGGAAAAGCAGACAGAATCAGAACTGTCAGAACAGGGAGTTCAAAAACAGAAATTTAACTGGATAACACAAACACATCCAGCTGTGCACCTGCAGTCCATCGAGGACAGCTGAGAAGCCCTCTTATTAGAAGAGGAAGAAAAAGCTTTGTTAGACATACCAGAAACTCTGGTCAACAGGGAAGTCAGACGTAGGACTTATTCGCACAGCAGGAGCAGTTACTATCACGCCAAAATCAGCATTCAGACCACAAAAGAGATGGTACCCCTTGAGAAAAGATGCAGAGGCAGGTATTAAACCTATCATAGCAGCTTTACTTAAGAAAGGAATACTGGTGGAATCTCTTGATTCACCATGTAACACACCCTTATTCCCAGTTAAAAAAGCAAACGAAGAATGGTGTATGGTCCAATATTTACAAGCTGTCGATGATGCAGTAATACCAAGAGCACCTACGGTGCCAGATCCACATACTTTGTTGAATGATTTAAAACCTCAACAAAAGTATTTTTCTGTGGGAGATATCAGCAATGCATTCTTTTCAATACCAATACACCCTGACAGCCAGTATTGGTTTGCATTTACATTTCGGGGGAAGCGGTATACATATACACGATTACCACAGGGCTATAGTGAAAGCCCAACGATATTCTCACAAGAGATGGCAAATAATTTACCGGGATTTATCCCACCAAGAGGTAGTCAAATTTTACTTTACATTGATGACATCCTGCTGGCCGCCCCCACCCAGCACGATTGTAAGGAAGATACTGTAGCATTATTGAAATTCTTAGCCGCTGAAGGACACAAAGTAAGCAAAAATAAATTGCAGCTTTGGAGAAAACAAGTGAAATACCTTGGGTATGTAATATCCAAAGATGGCAGAACATTAGATGAGGACAGAAAAGTAGCGATCTTACAAGCACCAAAACCCACAACCAAGAAGGAAATGATGTCCTTCCTGGGTACGACTAATTTTTGTCGAAGCTGGATCCCAAACTATGCTTTGGAATCTGCACCTTTAACTGACCTGATTTTTAAGAAGCCTATGGCAGCACAAGATTTAATACAATGGACACAAGAAGCAGAATTAGCTTTCTGCAAACTGAAACAATTGGTAGCATCATCATTAGTTTTAGCATTACCGAATTATCACAAACGTTTTTTACCAAACTGTAGATTGTAAGCAAGGTTATATGACATCAGTGTTGACCCAACAGCATGGGGATAAAAAATGCCCCATTGCTTATTATTAATCACAACTGGACCCAGTGGCACGATCTCTACCCCACTGTGTACAAGCAGTAGTTGCAGCAGCAATGGCAATGCAGGCTTCAGCCTCAGTAGTGTTATTCCACCCTCTCACATTGAGAGTGCCTCATGCAGTTGCAATCATTTTACTACAAGAAAAAATAGCATATCTTTCTCCTGCTAGGCATCTTTCTTGTATGACTATATTGCTGAGCCAACCTTGCATGAAAATTGAATGATGTACAACTTTTTATTTTATTTATTTTTTATTTAACATTTGTTGACCGGGAAAGTCCGACTAGGTTCCACAGAGCCTGTTTTCAACGGAGGCCCGGGGAGAAAATGCTCCAGGTGCATGTCTTTGGAATGTGGGAGGAAACCGGAGTACCTGGAGGAAACCCATGCGAACACAGGGAGAACATGCAAACTCCACACAGAAGGCACCCCAGCCGAGAATCGAACCGGAGAACCTCTTGCTGTGAGGTGACAACGTTATCCGTTGCACCACTGCGCCGCCGATACTTTGAATCCGTCTACCTTGCTCCCAACTCCTGTGGATGGCACACCCCGTAGATGTCTGCAGGTAATTGAGCAAAAGACACTATCTAGAAAAGATCTCACGGATGTTCCCTTGGATGATGCCGAGGTGACATATTACATGAACGGCTCATGCAAAAGGAGTCCTACAGGACAGAACCTAACAGGTTATGCAGTAGTTTCTGATACTGAAATTGTAGAAGCGAAACCTTTACCACATAGCTTATCTGCACAAGCAGCAGAATTGATTGCCTTGACACGGGCACGTACCTTAGCAAAGGGTAAAAATGTAAACATTTTTACAGACAGCCAGTATGCTTTTTCTACTGTACATGTTTTTGCACAGCAGTGGAAAAATCGAGGAATGGTGACATCTACTGGCAAACCGATTAACCATGCACAATTTATTTTAGACTTGTTAGAATCTATTCAGTTGCCTCAGAAAGTAGCTTTTTGTAAATGCGTAGCTCATACAAAACAACAAGATAGGATTTCAAAAGGCAATGCGAGAGCTGCACAGCTGCAAAGCAAGCAGCCTCAGAAGCATTTCTTTTGAACGAGGAATTACAACCTTCTGAGATTTTAGACTTAGAAATGTTGAAAACAATGCAGACTCTTACTACACAAGCTGAAAAACAAAAATGGAAAAGACTAGGAGCAATTCTCAAGGAAGGGCTGTACATCTCCAAAGAGGGAAAACCAATATTACCATCTAATTTATTTAGATATGCAGCTTTGTTGAGCCATGGGCAGAGCCATGTCTCAACAGGGGGGATGGTACAGTTAGTGAATCGGGTATTCGCTACGTACGGATTTACAAACTATACTAAAAAATTTTGCCTGTCATGCCACACTTGTAATAAGCATCATGCACAAGGGGCGTTAAAGCCCAAGCAAGGGAGTTTCCCTACACCACCATATCTGTTTCATACTATCTGTATGGATTTCATAGAATTGAGCAAATGTGAAAACAAAAAGTACTGCCTTGTCATTGTGGATATGTTCTCCAAATGGGTGGAGGCCTTTCCGACTAGTAAACCAGATACAGCCACTGTTGCAAAGACCTTAGTTAAAGAAATGATTCCTAGATTTGGCATACCGGAAAGGGTCTACAGTGACAATGGTACACATTTCATTAACCAAACTATACAGCAGTTGAGCCAGTATTTTGGGATTTCTTTAAAACATCACTGTGCATATCACCCTCAATCTGCAGGGCTGGTGGAGAGGCACAATGGAGTTTTAAAGAATAAACTTAAGAAACTTGTAATCGAGATGAAAAAGAACTGGGTGTATTATTTGCCCCTGGCACTGTTGAGCATGAGAACTGTTCCGAATGCAAAATGATTGACACCTTTCGAAAAGATTTTCGGAAGAGCCTATTATATACCTCAGTGGAAACCTCTCATGCCTGCAGACCAGGAAGCAGATTTGACACTTGCAGAGTATATGAGGAGTATGCTGAATAACAAACATATTTTACAGTTTAATTCTGTTTCAGATAAAGACCAAACCAAACTATCCGAAGAGGCAGTAGCCCCAGGCACGTGGGTCTGGGTGAAGACTATCAAGAAGAAGAATTGGACGACTCCAAAGTGGGAAGGTCCGTATCGAGTACTGCTGAGCTCGCCCACAGCAGTCAAGATTGCGGAACGTTCATCTTGGATTCATTTAACACACTGTAAACTAGTCAAAAACTTTGAACTTGACAAAAATCTTACTGAGACACAACAGCAGTAAAATGCCAAGACCCAGAGACAATAGATATGTTGAGCAACTTCAGCAGTATTGCATATTTATCTTGATAACTATATTGGTGACCGTGTTCTTTTTGCTGTGGCTTTTGCTGTGGCCTTTCTTTTCTTCAGCCACACCAGCTAGACTAAACAAATGTGATTCAACACTCATAGACTGGCATCTGAACTTTAACACTTACCAAGCAATCAAATATGTGTATGCTGAGACTTTTAATATTTCAAATTGTTGGATTTGCACAGCTATACCAACAGCATACGGGGGATTATTGATGGCCGCTGTCCCCCTAGGGGTCAATGAGACCTGGGAAAACTTGATTTTTGAGACTACACCTGTAAAATCTAGAGACAAAATTGCATTATTCCTACCTGTTACACAAACAGGAATTGTATGTTTCTTTAAGAATGACATGATTCGAGTAGGTTGGAGTAAGTGTAATGTGACAATTTCTTATAAATGTTATATTAAACCTAGAAATGCTAAAAATACAGAAACAATTTGTGATGCAGATTATGACTCATACTTTGAGTCTTTGCATAAAACCGTCAGTGATATACAACATAATCCTGTTCTTTTAAAGCAACTGTCTGTTATAGATAAGAAAATGTTTCATGCAGGGAAGGTGTATATCAATACTAAGGTAGAAAACTGTTATTTCATATGTGGGAAAAAGGCATACAAATGGTTGCCTGAGAATTGGTCCAGCAGTTGTTTTCTGGGTTACCTGGTCCCGGCCATACGACACACTACAGCTTTACCTCATGGGAGAATTCGAAACATCAGAGATGTCGCAAAAAATCCTGAAAATCCAATCAAGAAACCTGAGAATCCAATGGGACAGATCGTAGCAGGCTGGATAAACCATAACTCCGTGAAAGACAAGAGTAAACTAGCACACATGGACTTGAGTAACACTATCATATCCTGGGCTGGCATAGCCCCTGCATATGGTGCAGTTAAATCAATTTGGGAACAGAGAAAGTTATCCAAACTTCTCGAGGTCATGAGTAATGCAATTTTTTCTGCTCTTGAATTAATGACTGATGAACTGAATGCGATGAGAACTGTGGTGCTTCAAAACTGCATGGCTCTTGACTTCACCCTCGCGGCGAGAGGTGGTATGTGCGCTTTAATCAAAGACGAGTGCTGTTCATTTATACCTGATAATAAACATGAAATTAATGACCACTTGGAGGTGATTCAACAGGTGTCTGACATGACCAGGCCAGGCCTAAACCCACTGATAGACTTTTTCCAGAATTTGTTTGGGGGGTGGGGTTCCATCCTAATGAACATCCTGATTGCTATTTGTGTGGGATTACTTTTGTTAGGAGCATGTATTTGCTGTGGTATTCCCTGCATGAAAAAATTAATCAAAGATTTTATAGACATGTCAGTTTCTGAGACTTTGTATCAAAGTACTGAAATTGAAGAACTGTTGAAAAAGGAAACACTTTCATAAGTTTAAACTGAATGACTCTCTTAGCTGCAAATCCTGAAAGGAAGAGGTTAGGAGAAGAAACAAACTGTTTATGCTTTTGAAATAGAATAAAAAGTATTAACAGGGGGGAAATGTTAGAAAAATATGTATTAACATGTGTGTAGTGATTATTTTAAATAAGGGAAGATTAACACATTTTTATTCTATATGCAGCATTAGTTCTATTTGAAACTGAAAACATGCTTTTCTGAAATTGTGCTTTCTGACACTGCAAGATGCACTCTGACCTAGTTTGCTAGCACAGCAAAATACATGTTTATGCTTTGGAAATGTACTGAAAAGCAGGTGATATTCTGCTAGGTCAAGAAATTAAATGGAGAATAATAATAATCTCTGTAGATCCATTCATTATGGACAATAAGCTCTGTTCGTGCTAATGAAAAAGTGCATAAGCTGCAAGAAAGTTAGATGCTATAAACAATGAACTGCTTCAGAAATCTGTACTTTCATTGTGCTCGAATTAGCCATAGTACCTATACTTGTAACATCACATAGCAAGAAAGTTATAACTGACCGGTGGTCGTCAAGGCCATCCTGTGTACTGAAAAATCTTTTTTAAACTTTGAAGAGTCAGCTAGAAATGTGAGAAACATCTGTAAAGTAACAGAATTGTGAACTGGTGATCTGCTACATCAGTTGTAGTGGGCAATGTCTTGAAAGAAAGGTATAATAGTTGTGACACTTCCTGATTTTAGTCAGACAAACTCTGTATCTGCATTTTTTGTCTCCTTGTGCAAGAATAAAGATACCTGAACTGAACCTTATACTTTTGGTCTTTTGAAGTATTTCCTTTGATACTGGGCAAACTGAAACAGTTTTGTTAAAAAAAAGTTTCACATAGCACTTGAAATCTGCCATAATACATGGCCAACACACTCACTTCTACCCAAGAGTTCTTATCACAACATCCACAGTACAACTCCCTGCTCGTTAACTCCAAGCCCCAACCCCATGCCATATAACAGATGGAAATGAACCTCAATTAGTGCAAGTTGTGGACTCATGTCATTAAATGAGTGACCCTGAAATTCGTTAAAATAAAATACAAACTTTCAACTCTTAACAGGGGCTTAGAGAAGTCATTATCTCAGTACCTTATCTCTCATCACAAGTGGTCCTTAAAGCTACACTCAATAGTTACTATACCATTCCTTTCCACAGCCCACTTTTCAAGTACTGGAAAACATTGCATGAAAGCAAGTTTTCTGCTCATGTTAAGTAGTTAGGATTATCAGCTGCAAATGCCTTCAGCCATGACATTTTATGGATACAGCATTCATAAGAAGCACCAATCTTTCATTTCAAAAATGAACAAAGTTGAATGCAAAGTGATTTATTCCTTAAAATAACCAATGATGTTGACTCCTTTAACTATTCTTTGCTGCAAGGAAATTACTGCTTTCTTGATTGACTACTTTGTGCAGCACAGAAAGGGTTAAATTGAAATAACATCTCTACTCTTACACAGTTTTAGTAGTTTCTCAGTGCTCTGCTAGGAAATCTACTTTTTCTTAATGAGAAAGACATCTGGTCTTAATCTGGAAGGACAGAATTTATATAATATGCCAATGTTGCTCTAATGAATTTATCTTACTCGATCTCATATATCCAGACATTTATGCAGTCTTTACTTAATATACCTGAAAATTGGGTATGCCCAAGGCAAGCTTGTAAAGTGCCATCAAGAATAAATGTGTTTGTTTGGTGATTACATAGCCACAAACTAAGGGTAAAAAGTTACTACTCATAACCAGTTTGCAGTGCATAGAGCCCTGTGATTATCCTCCAATGTTGGGAAAAAGATAAGCACATTAAGAGCTTCCCTAGAGAGAGACCCAACTGTAACAGTTATGGGCACTTCACAAATATTCTAAGCACTGCAATGATCAGGTCTCACTCTAGGGACTTGCTAGCTGACAAAAGAACAGCAGAAGGTAAAACTGACTTTAAAAGCTGTTAAAATTTCATCATACTGCACTTAAACAAAAACATTGTCATAAAGTGTTTGACTGCTTTTAAAGCTCTTCATTCTTCAGACAGACACTTCCTTTCTGCCTATCTTCTCTCAAAGTGCCAAAGAGTTTCTGTTTTTTTAAAAGACTTCAAAAGCTAGCAAACCACTTTGCTTTTCTATAACTTTTGTGTAAATGGTAGTATGAAAAGCAGATGCAGTTCCATGCTCTGTAAAGAATTATGATCATGTCTACTGTCATAAGCAGTTGTGTTCTCAACATGGATGCCAAGATTCACTTATCAAACTTTGCTCACAAAGTGAATTTTATGTCTCGAACACATAACATGCTGGTCATGATCACAGACCATTATAATCCTCTACATGTGCTCTTACTATGGACTTTAAGAAATACAACTCAAGAAGTCAACTTCTTGAGACCCATTTTGACATCACAAAGAATTTTATTTTGATCAGTGAACCAGGCATGCTCCTTTGTGATACAGAGAATATGTTTGTTTCAGGCATCATACATGGTCAGTCTTGATTTTTCTTTTCTGTTTCGAGTTCTACTATTCATTTTTACTGCAGTGCAAAATCCTTTGCACTTTAGGACCCTTTTAGTGACAAATTGAAACAGCCATTGTGATAAGTGGCTTAAACATGACACTCCCAACCTTAGGTTCCATTTTCCAAACTTAAACTGCAGTTTCAGTGCAAAACCATGGAACAGATACGGTGGTGCAACCCTATTCCTCATTTAAGAAAGCATACAGCTAAAATTCCACAACCATGACTCCTCACATAATAACCTTGGCCTGATTTAATCCCCTTCAACAATAGTAACTACAGTAGTTGCATACAGAAAATTAAAATGAAAAGACCATCCAGGGAGAATGAAGCGTTCTGTTGTGCTTTTATTCCAACTTGCAGAACAACTCAGTGAAAAGCATAAACGCAGAAAATTGCCTACACGTTTTTCGTCACAATAGCTGTAACTTCTTCAGACATTACTGAATCAGTCTTTATTTAAACACATTAGTTTCCTGCTAAAAACATTCCAACCTATCAGGTTTAAACAAAACTATTTGAATGACATTCACAATTACCTCATTAAAGATTTAAAGCTCCCTTAGTTTATATATGTATTTAAATACTAAAAAAAAAGTTTTTTATGGTCTTAAATAAACATTAAAAACGTGTCCCGATGATACATTGTTGAAAAACTTGAGTTAAAAACATGTTGAATAACGTAGTTTAAAAACATAGCTTAAAAACCATAATATATTAGTTTAAAATATGCATTTGCTGTGTAACATTAAGACATGTTCAAGCTTCCTCTTGTGGCCAAACATATGTGCCACTATTAAACACAATGAAAAGAAAGAAATAGAAAAGGTATTCTAACATTTTTTCTTTTACAGTTTAGCAGCTCTCATTTTTAACAAAGATTTAATAGAGATGGTCTCATGTAGGCCAGGGGGGTTTGCCACCTCCAGTGTCAATTGCCACCACATTTCTTTATATTCAATCCTCTCCTCCCAAAGGCCCGCTCTGATGTCTTTTCCCTCCATTACATCCCGAATTAAGAAATTTGGAAAAAGTTATAGAGAAAGAAATTAGGGAAAAGTATCAGCACATTCACTTTAAAGGAAATTTAAGTGAGAAAGAAAACAAGTATTAAATAACTTAAGAAGGGATAAAGAAATAAGGGTTATAAAACCCGATAAGGGGGGTGGAATGGTGCTTATGGACAACATGTCATATGAAGGGAAAATGAATGACATGTTAAAGGACACTGCGAGATATGCTATTGTGTCAAGAAATGAAATTAATATTGGTTATAGCAAAATAGATATTGTTCTGAAGGACCTTTTGTTGGAAGGACTAACAGATCAAAAAACATGGTTACTTAACAGTAGAGAAACCTAGAATTCCATCAGTATTTGGAATACCTAAGACCCACAAAAATGAGAGAAATCCCCCATTGAGATTAATAGTTTCTGCAGACGGTTCCAAGACTTTACCTTTAGCCAAATACATTGACAAGAAATTGAAGAAAATATGGCTTAAAAGGAAAAATATTCTTAAGGATTCTTGGGACCTGTTAAAGGAAATAGATAGGAATTTTGAAGTTTCCTATACTACATTTATTACTATTGATGTAATAGATCTCTTTTCTAGTATATCCACATTTAGAAGGGTTAAAAATGTTAGAAGAAATATTATGAGGATACGGAAATTAATAATGAAGAAAGGTTGACATGTCTACAGCTTATGGATTTAGTATTGAAACATAACTATTTGTTTTTTCACAGAATTCTACCACCAGATCAAGGGAGTAGCAATGGGGGCGGCTTGCGCCCCCACGTATGCTAATCTTGTACTGGCTAGATGGGAGGAGAAATTCATTCTGAACTCCCCTTTCAAACACCTTTTGGCATCTTTATAAGCGTTTTCTGGATGACATGTATTTTCTGGATAGGAGATACTGATGTCATTACAGAATTCATGAAAATGATGAAAAATTCCACAACTCTTCTTGATTTCAAATGGAATATAAGGAATGGACACCCTTCAATACCTAGACGTAGAAATATACAAAAAGGAAGGGTGTTTTCATTCAAAGGTATTCAGAAAAAATACATACACATTATTTTTTACACTTTAATAGTGCCCACCCATTTCACTGTAAGAAAAATATAGTGAAAGGGCAATTTGTCAGAGGAAGCCGAATGACATCAGAGGAATATGAATTCAACAACGAGGTAGATTTCTTCATTAAGATGTTCAGGGAAAGGGGTTACCCTGAGGAAATGCTGAAAGAGTTGAGGAAAGAAGTGAATTTAAAAAGGGACTCGCACTTTAAACCGATTTTAGGGGACACGAATGATAAAAACACTACCAAAGAACTTGACAAAGGAAATCAACACACTAAAGATTTCAGCCATGCCATGGAAGTCAATGCGAGTACCCCACACATTAGGAAAATTATTGAAAAAGAATGGTCAAGGTTTATAAGTATTACAGACCTAAAAGGGCTTCCATCGAGTGATATAAGATTTGTGTATAGCAATTCAGTAAAATTTAAAAACTTGCTAGAGAACGTTACAGAAAATAATAACAGACAAAGAATAGGCACTTTTAGATGTGGACGGTGTAGTCAGTGCAAATATGTAATAAACAAAAGTGAAATTTATTTAAGTAGTAGAGGTAGATTATTGATAAGTAAGGGATTTTTTAACAATCTTTTGGACGGTTTATTTGGTTATATGTGAGGTTTGTGGGTCCTTCTATATTGGAAAGACAGAAAGAAAACTAAAATGAAGGATCTACGAACATTTAAATGACATCAAGAATAAGAATAAGAAAGAAACCAATGCCATGTACAAACACAATATGGAATGTAGAGATGCAAAATTCTCCTTTTTGTCCTTGAGGGGGTGAAAAAAGACATCAGAGGGGGCCTTTGGGAGGAGAGGACTGAATATAAAGAAGTGTGGTGGCAATTGACACTGGAGGCGGCATCCCCCCTGGCCTAAATGAGACCATCTCTATTAAATCTTTGTTAAAAATGTGAGCTGCTAAATTGTAAAAGAAAAAATGTTAGAATACCTTTTCTATTTCTTTCTTTTCATTGTGTTTAATAGTGGTGCATATGTTTGGCCACAAGAGGGAGCTTGAACACGTCTTAATGTTACACAGCAAATGCATATTTTAAACTAATATATTATGTTTTTTAAGCTATGTTTTTAAACTACGTTATTCAACATGTTTTTAACAAGTTTTTCAACAATGTATCTTTGGAATCAAGCTTTTAATAGGGACAAGTTTTTAAAGTTTATTTAAGACCATAAAATTTTTTTTTTTTGGTATTTAAATACATATATAAGCTAAGGGAGCTTTAAATCTTTAATGAGGTAATTGTGAATGTCATTCAAATGGTTTTGTTTAAGTCTGATAGGTTGGAATGCTTTTAGTGGGAAACTAATGTGTTTAAATAAAGACTGATTCAGTAATGTCATTATCTGAAGAAGTTACAGATATTGTGACGAAAAACGTTTAGGCGATTTTCTGCATTTATGCTTTTCACTGAGTTGTCCTGCAAGTTGGAATAAAAGCACAACAGAACACTTCGTTCTCTCTGGATGTTTTTTTTCATTATATTTTTCTGGTTGTTGTTGTGGTTTAACCATAGGCTGTTGTTTTGTTACAGTAGTTGCATACCATACACTGATCCATGACAACTTGAAAATAAAACTCCATATAGAAACCAACTCATCTTGGGTGACTTTAACCTCCTTAATCCCAAGAACTTTGACATCATAGACAAAACACCTCACCATATCCCCATTTATTCGAGACTTTACCAGGCAAAACCTAGACACCAGAAATACACTTTCCAAGTCTTTGTTATCACTAATGACCCCTCTAAGCCATAATATCAACATCCTACCACCATCAATAAAATTACCACAGTCCTCTCTCCTTTAAATACAGTATCCCTCATCATATAACAAGCACACAATTTGCACACTCTACTTACTGAATCAACAGCAGACCAAGAAACTGTAATAAAACTTTTCCCAAATCCACTGGGAAAACTTTTTAAACCGCAACGATCTAAAAACATTATTTAATTTAAATGTCCAGACTTCTCATTCCATTTCAATGCATGCGCTTCCCCTTGTTGTTTAGACTAAAAAATTAACAAAGGAACTCCAATAACTATAAACTTAAGAGATTCTGCTTGAAAGGCCTAAAAAAGTCCCACGAAGAAAACAAAAAACATCCTGCTATATTATCTAAGAGAATCATCAGAAGGCACAAATCTAACTATTTACAAGCTTTTAGGATGCCTTAAACCACCATCAAATCAAATTTTGGAACCTAGTAAAGACAACAGACCAGACTTTCCCAGTAGGACAACTCCACTGAGGCTCACTCAAAACATCTTCAGGACAACTCACACCCTAATAAAAATCGCATCTCTCTCACCGAAGTGCTTTACTCCTCCCTCTACCTCAGTTCCATATTATGACTTTATCTCAAACACCTCTTAATTCTACTTTGCTTATTTCAAAGCCAAAGGAATTGAAAATATGACTGACAATATCCCCAAAGAAGATCCCCCACAAATAGACAACCTCAACTACTGGTTCATTAAAATTACCATAAGATCACATTCTTCCTACTTCACTTAAAAAACGTTGTCTCACCAAAAATACAGTGTTCCCAAATTTTGAAAATGAGAGTCAGACAAATCTCTAAAGCAAAAACTCCTACCTGTGCCAATAACTTTAGATTTGTCAGTTCTATCAACCCTAGGAAATATCTTTAAAGAAATCTACAACAAAATTAGTCACCCACATAAAAGCTGACAAAATGCTTAAGTTACCAACAACATGGCTTTCGATCTGGAAGTAAAATATCTGCCTTACTTACTATAATAGACATTTTTATTAGCAGAAATAAAAGAAAGTACAGTTGTGTACCTACCATAAATGTAGATGTTCGAGTGTATTCACTGTTGCAGTCATTACATTTGGGTTATCCTGCTGGCAGGCTACCTGCAGTCGGCCTGAATTCCAAAGTCCTGGTCCGGTGTCGGTTGCTGTCGCTTCTTCCCTGACGTCAGTGCGCCAGGGGTATAAAAGATGCAGCTGACGCCATTTTCTTCAGTTTTTCTTGCCCCAGATGTCAGGTGCCCCAAAAAGGTAGGCTGAAAATTCTGCTTATAAAATAGCATGCAGTAACATAATCATTACCTTCATCTACAAGCAAATACACCACATAGATTGTATAGGATAGAGAAGTATAGATAAGTCCCAGCAAAGGAAAGGGGGATGGAGGGAGGGTAACCTGGACTGCAACAGTGAGTACACTCGAACATCTACATTTATGGTAGGTATACAACTGTACTATGTTCATCGTGTTTCACTGTTGCAGTCATTATACTTGGGTTGAATCCCAAAGCTGAGGTTGGGAGGCTGGGCCTAAATAGAATTAGGAGTGGCTATGAGGCCCTGCAGAACTGCAGTGGTAAAGCCTGCTCTGGATTTAGAGTAGAGGTAAGTGGTAGTGCTTTGTAAAAGTGTGCACTGAAGTCCAAGTTGCAGCCTCCAAAATATCCTTGGGTGGTACTCCTCTGAGGAAGGCTGCAGAAGTGGCTGCTGCTCTGGTTGAATCTGGCCTAATGGCCTTAGGCACTGATTTGCCATGTAGTGAATAGCAGAAATGAATGCAGTGGCCTATCCATTTTGAAATAGTCTGCTTTGAAATAGCCTTTCCTTGTGATCCTGCAGCATATGCCACTAAAAGTTGCTCAGTCTTTCTGAAAGCTTTAGTCTTGTCCAAGTAGAAGCATAACTGCCTGTGTATGTCCAAAGAATGCAGAAGTCTCCCCCCTTTATTCTGTGGGTTTGGATAAAAGGTAGGCAAATGAATGGTTTGGTTAAGAGCCACACTAGACACTACCTTAGGCATAAATGTTGGGTTTGTCCTTAGAGAAACCCTGTCCGGATGGAAAATAATAAGTTCCACAGCCATTAATGCCTGTAACTCTGAGACTCTTCTTGCTGAAGTTATTGCCAGGAGCAGAGCTGTTTTCCATGATAAGAATTTTATCTCAGCCGTATTGGCTGGCTCAAAAGGAGGCAGTGTGAGCTTTTCCAAGACAAAATTGAGGTCCCATGCAGGTATTGGTGCTCTCCTTGGAGGTCTTATGTTTTTGGCCCCTCTGAGGTACTGCCTTAGCAGTGGATGTGAAAAAATAGGTGGGTCCATATTGTAATGAGCTGAAATGGCAGAGGCATGGATCTTAATTGATGAGAACGCTAGGCCTTTGTCCAGCATCTCAGTTAGGTATTGTAAAATCTGAGGAATATTTGGTGCACGTGTGTCAATTCCTTGTGCCTGGTTCCAAGCACAAAATCTCTTCCATTTTTCTGCATAAGATTTTCTGGTGCTGGGCCTCCTGGCCTCCAAAATAACATCCATAACTGCTTTAGAGAGAGGTGTGTTCTGAATGGTTACATTATCTGCCATGCAGTCAGATTTAGGGTTCTGAGTTGGCTGTGCAGGATCTGATTGTTTTGCTGGGTCAGTAAATGAGGAATTTGAGGCAATGTCTTGACTGGACCTTGAGACAAGCTCTTTAGGATTGGGTACCAGTGCTGGTGTGGCCAGTCTGGGGCAATCAGTATCATTTTTGGCTTCTCTTGTCTGACCTTTAAGAGTACCTTGGGGAGGAGAGGCAGGAGGAAAGGGGTATATACTATAAGGCTTTTCCAGCTGAATGACAGGGCATCCACTTTCCATGCTTGTTTGTGATAAGTCCTTGTGCAGAATCTCTGTAGTTGGCAGTTGGGAGGGGAGGCAAACATAGATTCATGTCTGGGCATCCCCATTTCCTTTGTTACTCATGCTTGGAAGGCAAAGATTTTGTGGATTTAGTTTCCACTGCGTGAGGATCCATGAGGTTTCTGCTTAGTCTGGCCTGCCAGAGCATTTGTTTTTCTCCTGGCAGGAATTGTGCTTGCAGGTGTACTTCTGATAAGTCAATGCTGTGTTCCACAAAATCCCATGGGCTTGTCTGCAGAGGGGGTAAGAAGCCGTGTGCCTCCCTCGTTTGTTTCCTGCATGTACCACATGACTGTGGGTATTGTCCGTCTTACTATCAGCAGTTGTCCTGGCTGAAGTAGATCCAGCTGGGTCTGTCAGGCATTTTTGTAAGCAGCTAGTACATCTCTTTGATTGATGTGGAAGATGCCTTGGCTTGTGGGCCATGTGCCCTGGGAATATACTTTTCCTGCCATGGGCCTCCCCAGGCATAATCTGATGGCCGTTAGTGTTTACCTGGGCTGTGGGTAAAGTGAATGGCTGTCCCTTGTTGTGGTGACAGGCCTTGTGCCCACCCATCGAAAACTCCTGGTTGCAGGCAGGGAATGTTTCCAGGCTGTGGCAATGCTGGAGTCCAAAACACTTTTTAGATACCATTGTAGCCTTCATATGCGGTC
>NW_025051730.1:0-10601 GCF_019279795.1 Protopterus annectens | reverse complement strand
TGCAGCCTTTTAGTAGTCGACATGG
This sequence comes from Protopterus annectens, assembly GCF_019279795.1. NCBI lineage: Eukaryota > Metazoa > Chordata > Ceratodontiformes > Protopteridae > Protopterus > Protopterus annectens. The sequence goes on along the minus strand of NW_025051730.1, from coordinate 10,576 downwards.
CTGCCTAGGTGTAGGGCTCAGGGTGCGCCACCACGCACAACACTGAGTGCCCCACATACCTGCAGACCGTACACCTCCACGGCAGCAGCCTTAGATCGACTGCCCTAGGCTGTAGGGCTCCATGGCACCACCACAACACATGGTGCCCCATCTTGGTATACCTACATGACACACCTACTAGACAGGTGCCCTGGGCAGCCGCAGGATTGGCGTATGCCTATGGCCGGCTATGGGCACATCACAAGGCATACGTCTACATTCGGTGTTTTACGACGTCTAGGTTATAATACCAGAGGGGGGACCTCATCAGCTATGCTATAGAATGCGGATTTAGATGGATTAGTAGGTGGAGGGTTGGCCACACACCAGGGCTGACCGATGGAACACTGATGAGGCCTCTTTTGAGAAGCAGGTGGAGCAAACCCCCGTAACGGGAATGTAGTTTAGGTACAGATGTAGAGTTAACACACATTTGTCCACTCTTTCAGTTCTGTACCGCTGTATTACAGTGATATGCTATGCATATCTTCCATATACATTGTTAGATCTTTGATTGATGAGTATTCGGCATAGTACAATATCATATAATACATGTGTTAATAGGATGCTTTCTGAGATGTTAACATATGTGTGTGGTTAACATTGCGTCTGTGCTTTCTATGCTGTGGTTACATGTTCATTGTTTGCATAGAAAGTAACAAATGGAAGTGTAAGGGGGGATATTTAAAGCCTGGATGCTTCCATGTTATGTGTAAGTCTCACGGAGCCTACGGGTGATAGCGCTTACATGTCTATGAAGTAACCTTTGGATACCATATGTGACCTGTCGTGGACAAAATGTCTACGTTGACTGTTTCATCTACCTATGTGTGACTTGGTTTGTGTGCCATAAGGTGCCAGCGGGTCTTTGATGTTGATTAGGTGTATTCCATGGTCAATTGACATTAATCCTATTAATTCACTGAAGGATGTTCTTCATTGGTGGAAATGCCATAGTTTGACCATCATATGGCTTTCCTAGCTGACGTTGATATTGTGCCATTGGTATGTGTTCCACAGGTCACCCATTTGTTCCGCGTATGGAAGCGTGTGATCCCCATTTTGGTGCTGGCAGATTGAGTGCTGTGTACGCGGTATTCGACAGTGGTCTGGCCTTTGTATGGGGAGTGTCTACTGTAGTCCCTATCTGTATTTCCTGTGTTATGCCTCACTGCAGCTGTGTGGTTCACCAGGTTTGCAGTTATGGGTGCCATCTTGGTCACGCTTGTCCATCCCTAGGGATTGCCTACTGGACACTGGTATGGAGCAGTACACATTTCACACCTGCATTTAGCATTCCGGTGGATGCTTTGCACAATTAGTGGGGAGTAAGGCAGTACTCCCACATCCCTCCACGGTGCGGACAACGGATTATCTGCCAAACAACACCGAGCCCCATTTCTGCATACCCAGGATCCCATGGCTGCAACCCTCGACGGTACCCATTACACATCCGCATGTGGGAATGGGATGTGGAGCACTCTATGGACTCTACAATCTGGGAATATCTGTTCATATGTCCTGCATTTCATGGACAGTTGTCATCAACCCTGAACACGCTGGTGGTGCATATGTCTGGCTGTCCGTAGTCATGGCTGTCAGTTCTTCTGGGTCTCTCGATCGCAGCTGGTTGACATTGCACGGATGAAATTCTGGGTCCTACAATGGACACCAATGTGCATACGTAAAGTGTAGACCTTGTTGGACTGTGTCCATCTGGCCAGTGCGTTTGACTGCTGCTGTATGTTCCCCAATCGGATGTCTGTTTGCTACCCATATTATGTAGTGCTACGTAACCAGGTTATTCTAAACTGAAACCGGATGGTGTAAATCCAATGATGCAGGCTAGCAATGCTTTAACTAATCCTCAAATGTCCCATTAGGATATGTCCGCCTCTGTATTGTCATATTAACACGACCAAAACATGTAGGTCCTATTAATTCATTGAAGGATGTTCTTTATAAGCGTGAACGCCATAGTTTAAGGATCCTATGACTTTCCTAGTTGACGTTGTTGGTGTGCCATTAGTATGTGTTCCGCAGGTCGCCCATTTGTTCCGTGGTATGGAAGCGAGTGATCCCCATTCTCTTTCTGGCAGATTGAGTGCTGTGTACGCCGGTATTCGCACGGCGGTCTGACTTTGTATGTGGAGTCTCTACTGTAGTCCCTATCTGTATTTCCTGTGTTATGCCTTACTACAGCTGTGTGAAATTTCCCCCAGGTTTGCAGTTATGGGTGCCATCTTGGTCGTACATTTGTCCATCCATGGGATATGCCTACTGGACACTGGTATAGGGCTGAACACATTTCACATCTGCATTTAGCATTCTCCGTGGATGATTTGCATTATTAGTGGGAGTAAGCATATGCCATACCCACATCCCTCCACGGGCGGACAACGGATTATCTGCCAATCAACACCGAGACCCATTTCTGCATACCCACGATCTCATGGCTGCAACCCTCGACAGTACCCATTCCACATCCTCCATGTGTGCGGGGAAAGGGATGTGGATGCACTTCTATGGACTGGGCAATCTGGGGATTTCTCATATCACCTGCATTTCATGGACAGTTGTCATCAACCTTGAACACGCTGGTGGTGCATATTTTAGCTGTGCCGTAGTCATGGCTGTCACTTCATCTGGGCCCCCGGAACGCAGCAGGTTGACATTGGGTATGGATAGATTTTTGGGTGCTACAATGGACACATTTGTGCATATGTAAAGTGTAGAACTTATTGGACTGTGTCCATCTGGCCAGTGGGTTTGACTGCTGCTGTATGTTCAGCAATCACGGATGTCTGTTTGATACCCATATTATGTAGTGCTACGAAACCGGTTTTCCACTGAACCCAAATGTGTAATTCCAATGATGCAGGGTAACAATTGCTTTAACTAATCCTTAGATATCCCATTGGGACATTTCGCCTGTATTGTCAAATTAACAGACAAACATGTAGATCCTATTAATTCATTGAAGGATGTTCTTTATATGCCATAGCTAACCATCCTATAACCTTCCTAGTTGACTGTTGGTGTGCCATTAGTATGTGTTCACAGTCGCCCATTTGTTCCGCGGTATGGGAGTGAGTGACCCCATTCTGCTGGCAGATTGAGTGCTGTCTAGCCGTATTCAGGACCGGTCTGACTTTGTATGGTGGTCTACTGTAGTCCCTATCTGTATTTCCTGTGTTATGCCTTACTGCGCTGCTGATTCACCAGGTTTGCAGTTATGGGTGCATCTTGGTCTACGTTGTCCATCCATGGAATGCCTATGGACACTGGTATAGGGCTGTACACATTTCACAGCTGCATTTAGCATTTCCGTGGATGATTTGCATTATTAGTGGGTTTAACCATGTGTATACCCACATCCGTCCGGTGGACAACGGATTATCTGCCAACAACACCGAGCCCCATTTCTGCATACCCACGATCCCATGGCTGCAACCTCGACGGTACCCATTGCACATCCTCATCGTGCGGAATGGGATGTGGACTCCCCTCTATGGACTCGTCAACTGGGGATCTTTGCTATGTCCTGCATTTCATGGACAGTTGTCAACAACCTTGAACACGCTGGTGGTGCATATATGTCGCTGTTCCATAGTCACGGCTGTCACTTCATTTGGGCTTCTCGATCGCAGCCGGTTGACATTGCACGGATAAATTTTTGGGTCCTACAATGGACACCAATGTGCATATGTAAAGTGTAGAACCTGTTGGACTGTGTCCATCTGGCCAGTGGGTTTGACTGCTGCTGTATGTTCCCCAATCGGATGTGTTTGACTACCCATATTATGTTGTGCTACAAACCCATGTTTTACTGATAACCCAAATGGTATTAATGTAATGCTGCAGGTTGGCAACTGCTTTAAGTAATCCTCAGAAGGCCCAGTAGGACATATACGCCACTGTATTGTCAATATAACACAGCCAGAACATGTAGACCCTATTGATTCATTGAAGGATGTTCTTTATAGGGAACGCCAGTGTTTAAACATCCTATGACCTTCCTAGTTGACGTTGTTGGTGTGCCATTGGTATGTGTTCCACCGGTCGCCCATTTGTTCCGCAGTATGGCAGCGAGTAATCCCCATGTTGTTGCTGGCAGATCGAGTGCTGTGTACGCCAGTATTCGACGGCGGACTGGATTTCTATCGGGAGTGTCTACAGTAGGATCCATCTGCATTTCCTGTGTTATGCCTTACTGCAGCTATGTAATTCCACCGGGCTTGCAGGTATGGGTGCCATCCTGGTCGTAAGCTTGTCCATCCATGGGGATTGCCTACTGGACACTGTTATGGGCTGTACACATTCCACACCTGCATTTAGCATTATCCGGTGGATGCTTTGCATTATTAGTGGGGAGTAGGTCATGTGCTACACCCACATCCCTCCCATGGGGTGGGACAATGGATTATCTGCCAAACAACACCGAGCCCCATTTCTGCATACCCAAGATCCCATGGCTGCAACCCTCGACAGTACCCATTACACATCCTTCATGTGTGCGGGACTGGGATGTGGACGCACATGTATGGACACGTCGATCTGGGGATTTCTGTTCATATGTCCTGCATTTCATGGACACCTGTCATCAACCTTAAACATGCTGGTGGTGCATATGTCTAACTGTGCCATAGTCACGGCTATCGCATCATCTGGTGGTCGGAAACGGCTGGATGGAGTTCTGTTAGAAGGTATTTTTGGGTCCTACAATGGACACCAATGTGCATATGTAAAGTTAGATGTTGCTGGACTGTGTCCAACTGGCCAGTGGTTTTGACTGCTGCTGTATGTTCCCCAATCGCAGATGTCTGTTTGACTACCCATTCTACGTGGTGCTACGTAAACCAGGTGTTTTAGAACTGTGAACAAATGGTGTACATCCAGAGATGCAGGTTAGCAACTGCTTTAAATAAACCTCAGACATCCCAATAGGACATATCCGTCACTGTATTTTCAACATAACACCACCGGAACATGTTGATCCCCTATGTATTCATTGAAGCATGTTTTCTTTATAGGTGGGAACGCCATAGTTTACATATCCTAGTTGACGTTGTTGGTGTGCCATTAGTATGTGTTCCACAGGTCGCCCATCTGTTCCGCAGTATGGTAGCGGTTGCTCCCCATTTTGTTGCTGGCAGATTGAGTGCTGTGTACGGTGTCGACGCGTCCAACTTTGTTTTTGGAATGTCAACTGTAGTCCCTATGTGTATTTCCTGTGTTATGCCTTACTGCGGCTGTGTAATTCCACCGGGTTTGCAGTTATGGGTGCCATCTTGGTCGTACGCTTGTCCATCCATGAGAATTGCCTACTGGACACTGGTATAGGGCTGTACACATTTCACACCTGCATTTAGCATTCTCCGGTGGATGCTTTGCATTATTAGTGGGGAGTAAGGCAGGTGCTACGCCCACATCCTTCCCACGGGCGGACAACGGATTATCTGCCAAACAACACCGAGCCCCATTTCTACATACCCAAGATCCCATGGCTGCAACTCTCGACAGTACCCATTACACATCCTTCATGTGTGCGGGACTGGGATGTGGACGCACTTCTATGGACTCGAACTCTGGGGATTTCTGTGCATATGTGCTGCATTTCATGGACAGCTATCATCAACATTGAACACGCTGGTGCATATGTCTAGCTGTGCCGTGGTCACGAATGACGGTTATCATGGTTGGAGGATGAAGGCTGGCACGCATTCCACGGAAAATTTTGGGTCCTACAATGGACACCAATGTGCATATGTAAAGTGTAGAGCTTGTCGGACTGTGTCCATGTGGCCAGTGGTTTTGACTGCTGCTGTGTGTTCACCAATCGCGGATGTCTGCTTGACTACCCATAGTGTGTAGTGCTACGGAAACATGTTTTCCAAAACCGGAACCAAATGGTGTACATCCAATGATGCAGGTTAACAACCGCTTTATTTAATCCCCAGAGGTCCCAGTAGGGTAGTATCGCCACTTTATTGTCGGAATGACACCACCATACCACGTAAATCACGGGCACTTTGGCCCGGTCTTACCGGCCATTTGCAAGTGTAATTAGCAGACACGTGTCAATACATGTATAATAATACATATTGTAATACCGACGTTAATCTATGTTATTTGGACAATGGCTTCTGCTATTGACATACGTTGCTGTGAGTGCTGCCGGTTACCATACACATGGCTTTCTCAAAGGCCGAATTCACAATTCTGAACACTACTGTGGTCTCCTTTAAGGACCCTGAGCCAGTGGTCAACAGTACTCCAGCCACTGCATCACTTACATATGCCTTCTACCGGTACCTACAGGACTGCATGGATCAGGCATTCCCTTACCCAACTGTGGTTCATTGTACCAATGCCAAGCATCCAGTGTGGTGTACCCCAGCCATACACAAGCTGTACAACGAGAGGAGGTGGCTACTACAAGGCAGAGCAGACACCTTGTGAGGTATGACACCCTTGCTCATTATATGTGTAGAGCTACAGGCTGTCATGACATGGTCCAGGGCAGGTTCCACAGATATATCTCCATGGACTTGGCAGACAATCATACAGCCTTCATTTGCTATGCTGGACACCTGGGAGGTAACACACATATGCTCTGACTGGGTTCACAATGATGTGGAGTTTACTGAACATACACACATTGCCAACATACGGGCTGACAGGTTCGGTGAAGACATCTCCACCCCCTCCCCCCCACATGGAGAGATGTCTGTACCAGCGGTTTGTGGTCCCCAAATGTTCTGTAACGCACGGGTGGGACATGCTCTCTCCAGGGTAGTGAACATAGCATCCATGGGACCAGCTGGTGTCCCGACTGTGTACTCCTCGATCTCATTGAGAACTTAGACCCACAGTTAGGACAGCTGTTTATTGTTAGCCTCACCTCGGGTAACGAACCCAAGTTGTGTCACACAGCGACTGTAGTCCCACTTCACAGGGCCAGTGCCTCCACTGACCCTGGTTATTACTGTCCCATTACCATGAGGAGACTTATCTGCAAAGTCATGGGGAGGGATCATACTGTGGCCCGTAGATGACGACATAGGGGACCTGCATACTTTGCATCCAACCCAGTTTGGCTTGGTCAGGGGCGGTTCATGCGTTTAAATCCTGGTTGATGTTTTAGGGACAGTCACCGTGGCCATTGATGGGGGTCTTGCAGTCCATACAGCCTACCTCGACCTGGCAAAAGCCTTCAACACAATACCCCCCTCGGGTATCATTGATAAACCCATCGGCTTGGATGTGAACATGTACATCGCAGGATGGGTTGCAAACTGGCTAGGTGACACGACCCACGCGGTCATAGTTGCTGGCAGCATGTCGGACTTACTGCCTGTCACAGGCGGTGTCCCACGGGGCTCTGCCCTGGGTCCACTCTTTTTCTACATCTACATTTCCACAGTACAAGCACACACAGGGGTGTTATGGCTGACATTGTTTGTAGATGACTGCGAACCGGTGCCATAGTGGGAAGGACATCTGACACAGATATCCTTCAAAGGGGCCTCCCAGATATGTATATCTGCTGTCAGGGACATGGCCTACAGCTAAATGCCAGGTAATGCATAGTCATACCCGAGGAGAACGAGGTCACCCCTGTCGCATATGGGTGGCAGTCCACTGAGCACGGGGTAATTACCAGGGATCTGGGGACCCAGGTTGTTGGTCACCATTCGCTCGACACACAGCTTGCTATCGTGGTTCGGTAGAACTTCTACATTGCCCACCTGATCGTGCAGGGATTCACATCTAGATCAGGGTAGGTCATCGCTCCTTGTACTCATTACATGTTACACCTATGATTGAGTACATTGCCCCATTCGGAGGGTATCTGACCCGACACCTACAGCAGCTGGGAAGGCCCCATAGGTTAATCATCAGACAGATGCAGGGTGTCAGGGATTTGTGTTATGCTGCCCCACTGTTAGGACTCCTGCTCCATTCAGTCACATACCTCTTGTTCGGTGTTGACCTGTGCCTGACATACGAGGCCATGTCGACCCATATTTGATGACTATGCTTCACCTACTGGATCTACATCCCTCAGAACCACAAGGGCAGGTGACGTGAACCTTGACACGGTCATTAATAGGATGTGTTGGAGTGACACATACATCACCCAGACACTCACTATGCTGTGGATCTACATCACAGTACATGTGAGGCAGAGATCCTTGCTAGCCTTGTTCGAGGGGGATCTTGTCCGTTGGATGGGGGATTGCAGATATACCCCAGGGATTACATCATTGTCACTGCTTGACAGAGGTACAGCAATATAATAGGCATTTTATCTCCAGACCGGAGGGTTGGCAAAGGAATCCTAACTATGGCCTAGGGTTATGGCTGACCTTGGGTAGATAGCCTACCCTGTACCTATGGACCTATGAACCTATGTTCATAGTTTGTCCCATTTACACTTGTCTATCCCCTATCCTCTTTCTCATGTGTATATTTCTGTGGCACGTGATTGACCTCTGTATTACCTGCAGGTATGCTGTCTACAGTGCACATACGTCACGGTTGATTACAGTGTATCTGTGTCCCTACCACTGTGATACTGAGGACTACCACACATCCTTCACAGCATTACATGCATATGTCCATTCTATTATTCTTTGGCCTATGGGGGGGTGTTAAGGCAACGGTTACACGTGTCCCTGTTTGTGCGCATCATGGTGGTCTTTGACCAGCCTCCGCTATGTCGTGGGATGGACGGTAGTGTTGGTGTGTGTTAGGGCATGTGTTTTCACTGCCGGTACATCTGTGGGAGGTGGGGTTGGCACATGTTCCTCTTTGCAGGGGGCCCCATCCTGGAGTTTTGTGTCATGCATCTACACTTGGCACGTGCCATATGTCCTGTGCTATTCCCACAGTCGTGTATGCCTTCATGCATTACTACTGCGTGTTACTGGCTGTTTGTATGTGGTACACATGGTGATTGTGGTGGTTGGCGCTATTCCCATGCTATGACATACACATCTGTCAAATAAGTTGTTAAAATCAGACTGTAAAAATCATTAGGCTTTTCAAAATGACAGTCAATAACACAGGAAGCTCAAGTTCAAAACGTTTTACTAGTGTACACCAGGAGGCAAATAACTATGCAGTACAAGTATAGAGTTTTGTCTGACTCTATACAGGAAGCAGCTTTGTTTATATTGTGTTTACAATCAGCTTTTGCCCACCTTACTGACGTGGTCAGTCACAGGGCATTTCCATCACTATAGTCCACAATATTCTATTCATACGAAGGTGTTGAGGTAATGCTTTTTAAAAGTTTTCCCATGAGAATAACACAGCCTTGCAAGGCACCTGGTCAATTACAGTGTCCTTCTGTAAATGTTGCTCTTTCAAGGTTCCTGGCCTGTTCGAATACAATAGTCAGTTCATTTCTAATAGTTCCTTTGTCTCTCTGGTAAGGAGTTGTACTCTATCTTCGATAGAGCTCACAAGGCCATCCTCCTCAGTGGAAGGAAGAAAGATATACATGTACATACATTTATTTTCTCTAACCCAGCAGATAATTAATGCTGAAAGACATAAGCCTGCTGAACTGGTTACTGCCAGGGTCAGAGTTCAATCACACTGCAGCTAAGCTTCAGGCAATTACATGCAAGATCATTTCTACTGCCATATTGTAAAATAGAATAAAATGCATTATATACTATTTGCTTCTAAACTAGCACTTCATATATGTTTATATATATATTTTTCTAACAACATCCATCCGGGCATATGCATGTTATTCCGTCCTTGCTTGGCCTGGGTGTTTGTCGTCCGCAACGCTACTCTCAACATGTGATGTCCCACCTTCCCCTTCTGTGCCTGTGGCACCCTGTTAGGGTGTCCTGTTTGGTAGGCAGATGTTCCACTATATGTGTTGTGTTTGACATGTCTGCATAGCTAATCATCGGTACGGTGGTTGAACATCCCGCCTTGTCCAGATGTGTACAGTTATGTGCACTGTGGTGTGTGCACACCTATGGGTTTGACGGTCCATACCACATGCGGATGTACACATTCTGCCGACACATTCACATGCAGCCATTTGCATATCTGTACCTGAGGTGGGTTGTTAACATGTGGGACATATTTGCCGCGGCACTGCCTAAGACAATACTTCTTACCACATTTCAGGTATGCCCATTGTGTGTAGGTGTGTAGCTGCAAGGCTGCTAGCTGGGTTGGGTGCAGTATGGGTGCGGGATACATGCTATGATGGGGCTATTGTGTATTACATTTGCATGCATGAGTTCTGCTTCTGGATATTACGCTAGACATACGCCCAGTGTATCAGCAGTTGTGGGTGTGGTACATGTTGCTATGCACATGTTTGCCTGTATTTAGGTATCTTGTTTCCTTCTTGTTGTTATATCGACACGCTACCCGCTGTGTACTCTCACTACTGCTGGTGACCTTTAGGGTTGCCACCTTTCCAATGCCCAAAGTGGGACATCTTTGTAGAAACATCGGATTTTGCAGGACAAAACATACCCACAGCAAGTATGACCAC
>NW_025051729.1:0-13139 GCF_019279795.1 Protopterus annectens | reverse complement strand
AAACCTCCATAAAAAAATTCTCCAAGGCTAACTTCATGCTACTCAAGTCAGAAGTTACAAACTTCATGACACCCATGCAGACAGGAACTGAAAGTTTGATTGCTGAGTCCTACACTAAGGCACTGTACGGGCACATCCACTCATGCATGAACCGTGCCATCCCATATAGAACCAAGATGCTATCCTCCAAAAAAAGGAAGCCAATCTGGTGATCCCCTGCCATAAACAAACTTTAGAACAAAAGGAAAAAACTTTATTTGCAGAAAAGAGGAAAATCCCAGGATGCAAAAAACTCCCTTACCAGCCTCAGTAAGAAGCTGAGATCCCTCTTAAAATCCTCCAAAGGTAGTTACAAAAATAAAATTGCCAAATATTCCAAAGACAACCACAAGGCATTCTATAACTATGTCAAGAATCTAAATGGCAATGCTCAGATCTGCTCTGAGCTACAACAGAATGGCATTAAATATACTGATCCCAAGGATATTGCCAATATCCTGGAAAATTGATTCGGTGCCAACTTCACCCCCCCCCCCTCTCACCCCCTAAATGGCCCATCTCAATACTGGAAAATTGCCAAATTCCGGTAATAATGGCCACATGGGTAAAAAACTCACTCTCCAAAGCTAAGAATACAGCATCCATGGGACTAGATGACATCCCGGACTGTATACTACATGAACTACAAAATGAACTGGCACCTCACCTAAGTGTGATGTTTAATCATACCCTCACCTCCACTGAGTGGTGTACAGCTACAGTTATCCCGGGAACTACCGCCCCATCAGTCTGATGAGCCTGATCTGCAAGGCCATGGAACGTATTATTATGGAACTTATAAACAAAGACATTGGCAACCTTAAAACACAAGACCCCACCCAGTTTGGGTTTGGGAAGGGCTGATCTTGTCTCCTGAACCTTATTGACTTCTTCGAATCAGTCTCCAGAGCTGTGGATGAGGGTAAGGTAGTCCACACAGCTTATCTGGACCTTGCCAAGGCCTTTGACACCATCCCCCACTCTGGAATCATAGATAAATTTACTAAGCTGGGCATTAATCCTTACATCACTCAATGGGTTGCCAACTGGCTTACTGACAGAACCCACACTGTAAAAGTAGCTGACTCCAAATCCAGCTCCAGACAAGTGACAAGTGGAGTACCTCAGGGTTCAGTCCTGGGACCTCTCTTCTTTAGCATCTACTTCTCTGAAGTACAGGCCAACACTAAGGGACTCTGGCTAACAAAGTTTGCAGATGACTGCAAACTGGGAGCCATTATTGAATCTCTAAATGATGTGGATACTCTACAAAAGAGCCTTACAGAAACAGATGCTTGGTGCCAGAGCCATAGGCTCAAGCTCAATGCCAAGAAATGTATAGTTATCCCCTTTGGGAAAAAACATGTACCCATGAATTATCACATAGGTTGCAGTACACTAAACACAGAAAGAGTGATAAGAGACTTAGGGACACAGGTGGACAGTGGTCTCACCTTCAATAACCAGATCGCCACAACAGTCAGGAAATCCTTCTATGTGGCACACCTCATCACTAAGGGCTTTTCATCCAGAAAAAAGGAGGTCATTGTCCCACTGTACTCATCCCTCATTAGACCCATTATAGAATACAACACCCCCATTTGGTATGTACCTCTCAAGACATCTGCAACAACTGGAAAGGCCACAGAAATACCTCACTAAAAGAATCACAGACCTAAAGCAGATGCCCTATGCTGAATGCCTTAAAAAACTCCAGCTATACTCTGTCGCATATCGTCTACTTTGAGGTGATCTCTACTTAACATACAAGGCCATGTCAAGCCCAGAGCTGTTGAACATGCTACACTTAAAGAAATCCTAATCCCTCAGAGCCACATGCCCAGGGATCTAAATCTTGTCATCACAATAAACAAAACATGCTGGAGGGATTTTGTTCTTGACCCAGAGACTGCCCAGACTCTGGAATAGACTGCCCATACATGTCAAGCAGAGTGCCTATTTGGCCCTCTTCAAAAGGAACCTTGATGATTGGATGGGAGAAAGGAAATTCACCCTGCGGATCACATCAGTTGACCTGCTAGACAGGGGTCCAGGGAAGTAAATAGTGTGGGAAAAAATAGCCAGGGAATTGTTATGGCTAGACTTGTATAGGCCCTAGGGCCGATAGCCTAGTACCAACCTATGAACCTATGAACAATAGCGAAAGTGCCGAAATATCAAGGGGCCATTTTTGAGATTGCTGTACAGTGAAGATTGGGATAGTTGCCCTTTCCTCACTGTAGTGCAATCTCGGAGTTGGAATATATACTTAGCAGGGGGTGTGGGGCAACCCCCCCACAATAACAAGTTCAATTTTTGGCATTTTTGCTTTTGTAAGCATTCGACATTTTCCGTCTGATACGGTGATATAGATGCATGGCGATGTGGTTGTCGAAGGTGAGATCACTGTCCACTTGTGTCCCTAAGTCTCTCATCACACTCTCGGTGTTTAGTGTCCTGCCACCTATGTGGTAATTCATGGGTACATGTTTTTTCCCAAAGGGGATAACTATACATTTCTTGGCATTAAGCTTGAGCCCATGGCTCTGGCACCAAGAATCTGTTTCTGTAAGGCCTTTTGTAGAGTATCCACATTTTTGGGGATTAAATAATGGCTCCCAGTTTGCAGTCATCTGCGAACTTTGTTAGCCAAAGTCCCTTAGTGTTGGCCTGTACTTCAGAGAAGTAGATGCCAAACAAGAGTGGCCCCAGGACTGAACCCTGAGGTACTCCACTTGTCACTTGTCTATTGATAGTAATCAACTGTTTGAAAAGCATAAATTTTATTTAGTAGGATGGTAAGAAATAATATCTAAAAAGCAAGTCTGCAATTAGTGCATTAGACTTTAGAAAAAGCTCAAAAAACTAAAATCAAGATGATGTCTAATAAAAGTAGCATTGTAAAAAATGCAAACCACATCACAGATGTTATTCATTAATATCATGTTTTAATTGGTCTCCTAATGTGAGAAACTGGTATTAACTGTTACTGCATCCATAATTATTACATTCTGTATCAACACGTGTTTTGAACATGAATGTTTAGAAATTATATAACATGCTGTTATGTGAGATGCATTATGCCATGTGTGAACTGACGGATGGGTTTAACAATGCAGACACCCATATCTAGTTTAATTTCTGCTATGATGTAGTAAATACAATCATATATTTTCTACTAGAATACAGATTTTAACCTAAATTTGCCAAATGGATCTTAACATTAAAATATAAGACTTTTTATCTGTAGTATGGATAGGATAACGTAGTAAGGTAGACATTATTCTTTGCACAAATACATAGATTTGAACCTACAGAAACTATGTAACTGGGTGTCTCTATGTACATCTATGAACTCTGCATGACCTCTACCTGAAGTGGAGTAAATAAGTTCTGACTCATTAAGCAAGAATACAATACTTTTTAACATGTATTTCTAGCACCACAGCTGACTTTGCATGCCACTTTGAATACAGTACAGTTGTGTACCTACTATAAATGTAGATGTTCAAGTGTATTCACTGTTGCGGTCATTACACTTGGGTTATCCTGCTGGCAGGCTACCCACAGTCAGCCTGAATTCCAAAGTCCTGGTCCGGCGTCGGTTGCTGTCGCCTCTTTCCTGACATCAGTGTGCCAGGGGTATAAAAGATGCAGCCGATACCATTTTCTTCAGTTTTTCTTGCCCCAGATGTCAGGTGCCCCCAAAAGGGTAGGCTAAAAATTCTGCTCGTAAAAAAGCATGCACTAACATAAACATTACCTTCATCTACAAGCAAATACACCACATAGGTTGTATAGAATAGAGAAGTACAGATAAGTCCTAGCAATGAAAGGGGGATGGAGGGAGGGTAACCTGGACTGCAACAGTGAATACACTTGAACATCTACATTTATGGTAGGTACACAACTGTACTATGTTTATCGTGTTTCACTGTTGCAGTCATTACACTTGGGTTGAATCTCAAAGCTGAGGTTGGGTGGCTAGGCCTAGATAGAATTAGGAGTGGCTATGAGGCCCTGCAGAACTGCAGTGGCAAAGCCTGCTCTGGATTTAGAGCAAAGAGGTAAGTGGTAGTGCTTTGTAAAAGTGTGCACTGAAGTCCAAGTTGCAGCCTCCAAAATGTCCTTGGTTGGTACTCCTCTGAGGTAGGCTGCTGAAGTGGCTGCTGCTCTGGTTGAATGTGGCCTAATGCCCTTAGGCACTGATTTGCCATTTTGTGAATAGCAGAAACGAATGCAGTGGCCTATCCATTTTGAAATAGTCTGCTTTGAAATAGCTTTTCCTTGTGATCCTAAAGCATATGCCACTAAAAGTTGCTCAGTCTTTCTGAAGGCTTTAGTTTTATCCAAGTAGAAGTGTAGCCATCTGTGCATGTCCAAAGAATGCAGAAGTCTCTCCCCCTTATTATGTGGGTTTGGATAAAAGGTAGGCAAATTAATGGTTTGGTTAAGAGCCACACTGGACACTACCTTAGGCATAAATGCTGGGTTTGTCTTTAAAGAAACCCTGTCCGGATGGAAAATAATAAAAGGTTCCACAGCCATTAGTGCCTGTAACTCTGAGACTCTTCTTGCTGAGGTTATTGCTAGGAGCACAGCTGTTTTCCATTATAAGTATTTTATCTCAGCTGTATTGGCTGGCTGAAAAGGAGGCAGTGTGAGCTTTTCCAAGATAAAATTGAGGTCCCATGCAGGTGTTGGAGCTCTTCTTGGAGGTCTTATGTTTTTGGCCCCTCTGAGTTACTGCCTTAGCAGTGGATGTGAAAAAATAGGTGGATCCATATTGTAATGAGCTGAAATGGCAGAGGCATGGATCTTAATTGATAAGAAGGGTAGGCCTTTGTCCAGCATCTCAGTTAGGTATTGTAAAATCTGAGGAATATTTGGTACAAACGCATCCATTCCTTGTGCCTGGTTCCAAGCACAGAATCTCTTCCATTTTTCTGTATAAGATTTTCTGGTGCTGGGCCTCCTGGCCTCCAAAATAACATCCATAACTGCTTTAGAGAGAGGTGTGTTCTGAATGGTTAAATTATCAGCCATGCAGCCAGATTTAGGGTTCTGAGTTGGCTGTGCAGGATCTGATTGTTTTGTTGGGTCAGCAAATGAGGAATTTGGGGTAATGTCCAGGCTGGGCCTTGAGACAAGCTCTTTAGGATTGGGTACCAGTGCTGGCGTGGCCAGTCTGGGGCAATCAATATAATTTTTGGCTTCTCTTGCCTGACCTTTAGGAGTACCTTGAGGAGGAGAGGCAGTGGAGGAAAGCCATATACTGTAAGGGTTTTCCAGCTGAATGATAGGGCATCCACTTTCCATGCTTGTTTGTGATAAGTCCTTCTACAGAATCTCTGTAGTTGGCAGTTGTGCAGGGAGGCAAATAGATATATGTCTAGGCATCCCCATTTCCTTGTTATCATGCTGAAGATTTGTGGATCTAGTTTCCACTTGTGAGGTTCCTTGAGATTTCTGCTTAGTTCGTCTGCCAGAGTATTTGTCTTTCCTGGCAGGAATTGTGCTTGCAGGTGTACTTGATAAGTCAATGATGTGTTCCACAAAGTCATGGCTTGTCTGCAGAGGGGGTACGAATGTGTGCCTCCCTGCTTGTTTATGTACCACATGACTGTAGTGTTGTCCGTCTTTACCAGCAGTTGTCCTGGATGAAGTAGATCCATGAAGGCTGTCAGGGCATTCTGAACAGCTAGCATCTCTTTTTGATTGATTTAGATGAATTTGGCTTGCTGGCCATGCTCCCAGAATACATTTTCCTGACATGTGGGCCCCTGGGGCATAATCTGATGCATCTGTTGTGAGTGTTTGCCTGGTCGTGGGTAGAGTGAATGGCTGTCCCTTGTTGTGGTGACAGGCCTGTGCCCACCATCGAAACTCCTGTTGCAGGGAGGGAATGAGGGTAATTAATGTTTCCAGGCTGTGGCAATGTTGAGTCCAAACACTTTTTAGGTACCATTGTAGTTTCCTCATATGCAGTCTTGCATATGGAATTAGTAGAATGCAGGAAGCCATGAAGCCCAAAGCCTGCAGAATTTTTCTTGCAGATAACTGGGTCTTTGTTGCCAACATTTTGAAGTAAGAAGTCAGTTGCCTTTGTTTTTCTGGTGTGAGATAAGCCATCTGGGCAGTTGTATTTAAGCTTGCACCCAGGAATATTATCTCTTGAGAGGGTACTAGTTTTGATTTCTTTTCATTTACCATGTACCCTAGGCAAATTAGTAATCTTTTTACAAACACCAGATGCTTCAGTAGAATGTCTTTGTTCTCTGCTTGAATAAGGCAGTCGTCCAAGTAAGGCTATATTTGAATTCTTCTTTGTCTGCAGAAAGCAATTGCTGGTGCCAGGCATTTTGTGAAGACCCTCGGCACAGTAGATAAGCCAAAGGGCAGTGCAGAGAATTGGTAGTGCATTGATCCAGCTATGAATCTGAGGTATCATCTGCAATTTTGTCTGATTGGGACATGCAGGTATGCCTCTTTTAGGTCAAAAGTTACAAGCCAAGCCTTCTTGCCCATCATGGGCAGAAGCTGCTGCAGAGTCAACATTTTGAATTTTGGAACATCCAGAAAAGTGTTTAGAATAGACAGGTCCAGTACTGGTCTCCAGGCTTTGTCCGTTCTGGGTACTAGGAAAAGTCTTGAGTAAAATCCTTGTCCCTGCTCTTGCTGTGGTACTCGTTGAATGGCCCTCATGTCCATGAGGGATATAACTTGTTTTTGTGCCTCTGCCCATTGATTTTGTGGCAGGTCTGGCATACATTTTGCCTTTGGCAGGGTGTGAAAGTGGAACCTGTAGCCCTGGGACACTATATTCAAGATCCATTTGTCCTGGGTGATTATATGCCAATTTTGTGAAAAAAGTGCTAGTTTTCCCCCTATGAAAGCTGCCAAAAGATAAGTGCTTGGTATTGGCAGAGGAAAGTCATTGGGACTGTTTTCTATATGGCTGTGATTTGTCTTCTCTGCTTTTGGAGGTAGAAGCACCCCATTGTTTAGGCCTCTATGAGCCTTGGGGCTGGGATCTGCCTCTAGGGCATCTGTATCTGCCTCTTTGTAGCCTGTCTGACACTGAAAAGGACCAATTCTTTGAAGGCCAGTTCCTGTGAAATCTGGGTGGTTGTACCTGTAAGAAATCCTTAACTGTCTGCATAGATTTCGTTTTATCCTCCATTTTTTTCAACACCTCTTCTGCCTTAACACCAAACAAAGTATCATGCTGTAAAGGGGCATCCAGTAATTTTGCTTTAACATGATCAGGCAGATTTTGTTCCTTTAACCAAGCATGCCTTCTAATGACAGTACCCGTAACAGCGGCCCTGCAAGAGGCCTCCAGTGAATCAAAACCACATTGCAAAGTATGTTTTCCCACTTGTTCAGCTGCATGCAATAAATCCTGCATTTCCTTGTTATCTGCACATTCAGAATTTGTCAACATTTTCTGTTTTAGCAGTGCCATTAAATATTGCTGATATTTAAGCATATGAAACTGACAATTTAAAGCCCTTACAGCCAAGGTAGCAGAAGTGTAAACTTTTTTCCCCCCTCTGTCCAGTGCCCTAGAACCCCTATCAGAGGGGACAGGGTTTTTTGCAGTGGAAGCCTTGACCCCTTTGGGACCCTGAGATATAGTTTCTGGGTCAGCAGCAGGGTTTTTATATAGAAATTTGTGGGAATCTGTAACCCTGTAGTATCTGTCTGGCTTAACCGGTGCAGGGGGTAAAGAGTCAGGAGACAGGCTGGACTCTGAAAATACATCATCTATTATGTATAGAACAGGTGGAATAGCAAGAGGTCTGTGCTGAGGTAGTAAAGGAAAGTCTCTGAGCCTTTTCTTAGATTCTGAGTAATCTTGGCTCTCCCAGTGAAAGTGCTCCCTCATGGTGTGATGTTTTCACCAAAAGAATAATCCTCAGGAGGAGAGGCTGAAGGAATAGACTCTTCAGCATCAGAATCCTCATAGGGAGGAAGGGAGTATCCCTGTTCAGAAGAGGAATCAGAGGAAATGGAAACCTGATCTGAAGATTCATATTCTGTCTCTTGCCTAGGCCTCTTATCTGGAGGGGGATGGGAACCCCTGATCAAAGTAATTAGGTCTTCGGCCATTTTAAGCATCTGTTTTTTAGGCATGGAAGTCTGTGCAAGAGAATGCTGTACTTGTTTCTTTGTCTTTAGAGCTGCTTCAGTCTTTGCCTTTGAAGCTGAGGTTGGCTTAACATATAACTGTGTAGGTTTGAAAACACCCTCAGAAACCGATGCCTGCTCAGTGGCTGCAGACCCATCTGGGGGAATAGTTTCTGAATGTCCAATACCTTGAGTATCCAGAGGCCTAGTCGGCTCCACGTGGGAGTAGGAAGCGGCCTGTGGCTCTGAGGTAGGGGGCGTCAGTGGCTGCGAAAGCGCCTCACTGAGAACCGGCAACTGGCCTAGCGGAGGCCTCGTCGTTGGTTTTGGACCTCGGATGCCTGTCCTTTTCCTTTTCCTTGCGCTTTTTATAAACTCCGGTCATCGGCTGTTCCGACGGTATGATATAATTAAATCAATCTTTGGCCAAAGCAATGAAAGGCAAAATCGAACCTACACTTAATAGTGCATTGGTTAAATCTAGCACAAAACCGACAGATAGCAACGTCGTGGTCAAGGCCTAGGCAAGGAATACAGTAAGAATGAAAATCCTTATGAGGTATTTGATTCCCACAAGAAATAAAATTGTTAACTTTTTCTGACATCGGACTTGAGCAAGAAAAAAGTTTCCCCAATGGGGTACTTAGCTCTAATGAAGAATTTGGATCTGAAATTCAAATTTGAAAATCTCAGGAGTCGGCTGACCGGCACTTGCGAACTTCTTTTGCTTCGGGCACTGCGCGGCAAGAAAGACTGAAGAAAATGGCGTCAGCTGCATCTTTTATACCCCTGGCACACTGACTTCAGGGAAGAGGTGACAGCAACTGACGCTAGACCAGGACTTTGGAATTCTGGCCGACTGCGGGTAGCCTGCCAGCAGGATAACCCAAGTGTAATGACTGCAACAGTGAAACATGATGAACATCTTATAGTTACCTGTACTTATTTATTTTATTATTATTTTAACTCATGAGATTTGCTTACACATTTCCAATTATTTTGTCAAAGTGTTTAGATGTAAACTTGAAATTTCAATCACCCGGGAACTCAGATAGCACCTTTCCAATGAGTGCAGGTCAATTACTGGGATGGAGAGAAGTTCCAGTTCAGACAAATGGCAAAGATGCACTGACAGACATGTTATTAATGGTTTACTAGCATGTTCATGTGTTCATAGGGTCAAAGGTAAAGACTAGGCTATCAGACTGCAGACTATTACAAGTCTAGCCAATAACTAGAGATCAGAATCAAACCTTGCCCTTTGCATTTGTTAGGTAAAGACATTAACCACTATATATCTGACATGAATAATTTTCTTGGGTGGCAAAAGCCAGGGTACCATTTGGCTAGGACCAATAGCCTATTCCCTACCTATGAGCACTACACTGTCATACCTGCCCATGCCAGTGTTCTCCCTGGCAGCCCATTCATCATTCAGTCAAATCCACTCTTCAACAGATATACCCCCACACATTTTCTCACATGCATTGACACACACCTGCATGCATGCTTCAACACAGATACAACATGGATATGCACACACACACACACACACACACACACACACACACACACACACACACACACGTACACACTTCATCCTCATTGAACACAGGTGCACATGTGTGTACTCATGTGCACACACACACACACACACACACACACACACACACACACACACACACACACACACACATGCACACGTGTGCACATTCTTTCAACCTCATTGAACACAGGTGCATGTGCCCACACACACACGCGTGCACATTCTTTCAACCACATTGAACACAGGTGCACGCACACGCACACACACACACACACACACACACACACACACACACACACACACACACACACACACACACACACAGTAACACACAATATCACACGACAGGTCTGATGTACTTACCTATATTGGAAGTACTCCCAATCGAGTGAAAAGGAGACTAACATTTTCTGATGTTGTTCACTTTTTCCTCATAGAGAAAATGGGAATCTGCAAAGATTTTTTACAGATGGCGCATGGCTCATTAACATTGTCTACTTCATTATACTTCCTCAGTAGTATGTTGTTTCCACAGCAGGTCCACTTTCCATTTTAAGTCTGCAAGGGGAAAATAATAGCCAGAGTCCTGTCTCTGAATCAGAAAGGCTTACTATGATGCAAAAACCTTCCAAGAAAAAGTATTTTGCATCACAGTAAGCCCTTCTGAATTCTCCCTTCAGTCTGCATTCATTTATTAATGGTAAAATGTGATTCAGTTAACAGCCTGACTCTTATTTGATTATTTTTGTAACTGCACATTATTCTGTCTCATACCAGTGAATCAGGCAAGTATCAAAACTAATATCCCCATTCAGAATGGTTACCAAGAAATGTACACTTCTTGTACACCTTGTGTGGCAACCATTTCTGATTCAGACTGCCCTACCACAGTGCTAAAACATGAAGATGTGCAACATTGCAGTGGGCTGTCTCTGTGATCATGCTAAATGCTAATCAGGCATCCCAGAGGAGAGATATATGTCAACTAGCCATGTGCTCTCTCCCAGAATGTTTTGTGGTAAGTTTATGCAGCTGCTCTTCCACTCATGTGAATGAACATGACCAAAAGCTTGTGTTCATCCACTGCCACATAGGAAAGTGTCAGGGTGTTTTGCAGACAAGAAATGTTGAACTGCATGTGTAAATGAGTGGTTGCAGCATTTGTGAATGTATGCGTCAGTGTGTGTTTCTACCCGGGAGGTTGCAGTAGGATGGCTAGGGAGGGCATAGGGTAGATATTTGTGTGTGCCGGTGCAGATATACAAGTGAATGGATGTGTCTATGTGATCAAGTGGGGACTGTACGTGTGTGTGTGTGTGTGTGTGTGTGTGTGTGTGTGTGTGTGTGTGTGTGTGTGTGTGCATGCATGCTTGTGTGTGTGATTGTAAAGTGGAAAAAAAAGAACCAGAAAAAAATAAAAATAAGAAAAAATGTATGATGATGGAAACGTAGGATTTCATGTCATCTGTCAGAAATCCGCTCTGGATGTAAAAATAATGCACTAGCCAAACACCTTTCTCTTCATAAAAGACACACAGGTTTTAAGTTCCAGATCCTGGATTGCATAGACATGGGTGATCTTGAAGGAGACATCCCGAATATTCTGGAGAAACATGAACTCGTGGCAATTAAAGCTGAACTCTTTTAGGAAGCCTGGACTAAACTACTACTGTTCAATTAAAAGTACGCAGGAACTTAGAAAATTGCCACATTGTTTACATGACTAATTGTATTTTATTTAATTTTATTCTACAAATTGGTTTTAAATACCATTTTAAATCAGTTGAAATTTAAGTGTATATTTTGTATATTTTGTTTCCATCATCATACATACATTTTTTTCTTATTTTTATTTTTTTTTCTGGTTCTTTTTTTCCACTTTATTCAAAATGATGTGTAATAACAATACTAATTATACAATTATATAGGTTTTTAGGGTTCTTGTACACAGACCTGAAGAAGTCTAGACGGACGAAAGCGATCTTTGTTAACAATAGGTTATGAAAATAAAAATTGATTTTTGCATGCAAAATGTATATGTATATATTTATATATATATTTTTTTATTGCCAAATGAACTAAGGTTGATATATTTCCAGCCATGTAGTATATTGTCTTGGATAAAATCACAGACTTAATAATCTTCTTAATAATATGGTTTAATAAGAGGTACCACATCATTATAAATTTTATTTAAAGTACATAAGGGTTATATATTATTATGACAGGTACTAAGTAGGGCAGGACCAGCTCGAATGTCACACTGATGTGGGAAGAGATGTGAATTTAACATGTGTACCAATAACACTTTGTTTTACAGCACAATAAACCACTCCCATGCCTGATAGAAAGTATATATATATTTTGAAACCTTGTGAGAAAATGAGTACTCTATTTTTGTTTTACTTGGATCGCTTGTCTGTGTACTTAATAAAGGATTTTCGCGTGGAAACAGACTGCCTGCCTTGCTTGGATTACTTTTGAATACTTAGTAATGCTGTACAATTATATATTTTCTATTATTACTTTTTGTTTTGTTTTGACTTAAGACGAGTTTACGTTCACTACTTCTACTACTATTGTCTGATCTGATTAATATACAGTGATTAACTAGAATTATATGGACTGAAAATCTTCCGCACAGAGAAGTTTCTTACACTGTTTTGTTTTTGGACCCCACTACACTTTAGTGGGTTGTTTTGAGACTTCGGGGATACCACGGAGAATACTTGTTTTTAGATTGGGGACTGTCATACCTCCACACTCCCCTAGACTAACAAGCAAATCCTGTAATACTGGGGACCACCAGACACCTGTAAGAGTGCTGAAGATGCAGGTGAGGGGCATTAGACATCAGATATATTATCTTTAAAAGCATGCATCAACTACACTGAAATAAGATGTGGAATGGTGAGAAACACTGGCCATCAAGGATAACTCTTCACTATTGTCCCTTAACTGCACTTAAACAAGATGTTGGCAGAGGGAACACTAGACACCAGGGTTAAATTTAACCTTGTGCATTATCATTATTATTATTATTATTGTTTAATTATTGTATTTACTGTTTGTTCACTGGGTATGTGGACATGTCTATTAACCATTTCAGCCTCAGCCTGAGCTCATAGAGCAGAAAAATACTTCATAGTCTTTCAATCAAAAATATGATGTAGAAAATGAGTAGATAACAACATTCAGAAAATAATGGTAAGACTAAATGCAGACGGGTAAGATAAACAAATCCAATCACATTACATAGAGAGAAACTGCGTCAATGTTATCTTGTCGAAAGATGAAAATATAGAACGGTTAAAACATCGAAAATGCCGTACATCGAAACTGTTCTTGTGGGGAGCTGTGCCCCCCACACCCCCCGCTAATTATATATACCAACTCTGAGATCGCACTACAGTGAGGAAAG
>NW_025051728.1:0-11620 GCF_019279795.1 Protopterus annectens | reverse complement strand
GCTCACTGACATAAGATAAAGGCTTTTAAAACTACATTGATTCAACATTTACAACAGTACATGGGCCAGATTAGAGGTATGAAACTCTACAGGGTTATGAAGACTGGATGCAAGGCCCAGAAACAGAGTTCAGGGTGGTACTAATTATCATAATGACATTTCAAAAGGGTTTGTTAATTGTAGCAGCAGACTGGAATGTGGTCTTGGATGTTAGTGATGTCACCAAGAGGCCTAAGAGGTTTTCTGTGCCAAAACAGGGCAAGCAGTTTGTTCAGTTTATATAAGTGGTGGGCCTGTCACATGTGACACAATGGGCAAGATGGGTCAGTATGCACTTTACCTGATTTCTTGTATATTATAATACTCTGGAGTACATAAGTTTATGATATTAAACAAGCATGCTTATAGGGTGGAGTTGGAGTTGAAGCTAAAATCAGATGGACCAATACTTGCTAAAGTTGAAGGAAGAATGCAGCTCAAATGAAAGCACTGGAAATTCTCATTTTCAGGAAAATTTGTTTCAATGTTGGTTTAAGAACCAAGTAAGGATTAGTGGGCAGTGAAGTGGGTATTACAGGCTCACTGACATAAGATAAAGGCTTTTAAAACTACATTGATTCAACATTTACAACATACAGGGCCAGATTAGATGCAGTATGAAACTCTACATGGGTTTATTGCAAGACTGGATAGCAGAAGCCCAGAAAAACAAGAAGAAATCAAAAATACTGGAAAATACCAGAGGAAGACAATTTAGAGTGTTATACAGATTCTGATTACCTGCCGTGGTGTCTGTGTGCCACATTAGTAACGCTTCCAGTTCATTCTCAGCAAAGCGCTCTTCTCTGAGACATGCATAATCCTTCATGAAGGTTGTGCATCGGGCTGGTAACTCGCATGTAAAAATCAACTACGATCTACACAGTTCCTGTGCGATCAACTGGGAAAAGGAGACACAAACAAACATACAGGTTATATACAAACAGATGTAAAAGAAAAGTAGTGACCTCCCCTTTCTGAATAAAACCAGTCAAGGAGTTATATCGTGACGTCTAGATATTTGTGTAGGTATATTTATACATACAATATATTATACAAATGTGTATATGTTAGAATGTTGGTTTATTTTGAATGTTAAAACTGCAGAATAAACATTTAAGAACAGATAGGTTACTTAGAGAAAGTGTCATAAACTGCAGTATTTATAATAAACTTTTTTTTGACTAAAGGCTTTTCTAATCAAGAAACCACTATGTGACAAAGGAGCTGAAAGCCATTGTCAAACTATTAAGTATAGCCTGCCAAAAAATAGAAAAAAAAAAAACAGAAATAATACCCTGGTGGGATCGGTGTCCCTCCTTAGAAATGTAAAGTAAAATTAGATGCTCCCTTTTCAGTCTGTCAGTATCCTGAGCTGTAAGTAATCTTGCAGTTTCTCTGATCATTGCTGTGCTGAACCTCTTGTAATTACTTTTTTTTTTAAATTAATTTAGTACTTTTATCAGTGAACCACGGTGGGTAGATTAAATGATTCCTTTCTCTGTGGGTTGGGTTACTTTAATTTCTGTGCTTTATAATGTATAATCAGGGCCTCACTATGGAAGAGGTATTATGATGTACATTTGCAGGCAGGAGACTAGTGTACACATGGGTGAGATTTGCCAGAGGTACATGACAAAACAATCACATGAAATTGATTTCTGGATAAGAAAGTGAAGAAGTATGCAAACAAGTCTTACTGAATGAATGAGTTTTTGTGTATCTCCATATGAAAAAGTAAGGTATCAGCTTGATAAAAAAACAGGCAGAGATTAGGTTAAAATAGTACATTTGGAGTAAAGAACGTCCAAGACCTGATAGATTCCCATTTTGCAGTTGAGAGTGTTGGGTAATATGCTCAATAAACCATGGCCAGAAATCTTTTTGTGTTCTTAGAAATTAGGTCTCCGAAACAGAACTGGATATTGCATTGCTGGAGGTACCTTTGTCAAAAACAATATTCTGGAAAAGGTCCAGGTAGTTGCAGAGGCCCATCAGCATTGTCTTCACCCATGTAAAAGTTATAGAATGAGTTACATTGTGACCGGTAGCATGGCAATATAGCTCAGAAGGTTAAGGCTACAGTATGCTAATGGGATTTCCACAGTTACTACCTGCATTCTGTGCAATACTGAGTTATTTAAGAGACCACTGCTCCTAGGTTTCCCTTTTTCTTTTCATTAGTTTTATATGTATATTATCTTACATAATTTCAAGGTAGTTTTGAATTATGCTTTTGGAGTCCATTATACTGTAATGTCAGTTCTGAATTATGTTTTTGCTGTCTATTATTATACTGTGGAATTATTTTTAAGTTATGTCCTTTAGGGATGGAGTCAGTATAAGAAAGACTGTTATTCTGTGGTGTCAGAGTGAGACAAAATGTTGTAATGGGCACCACACTATACAAAGTTATGCACGTCCGTCTCCTTATATTAATAAGATTCTATCTTTGCTCACTCTGAATAATCCACAGTGGTGATGACTGGTTTCTTAGCCTGCCCTTTAGGATCTGGAAACCTGATTTTTTTTCTTCCTTTAGGCATACTTACTTGAGGCCATGTTTGCTCACATTTCTTTGTTCTCCATTCGTTGCAGTAATGTGTGTAAACTTGAACTTGATGATAATGAGTTTTCTGTAAGGTTACAGTATTTAAGAGAAAGAACAAGGCAGGATTGCTTCTCTTTTAACTAATCACTCTTTCTCTGCCTTTTAGCAGTGTCTTAGTGATAATAGTAAAGTAAGAGGATACAGGAGTGAATGTGTTTGTATTTTTCTGCTTTGATGCAAACTGCAGTTTAACAAAACTATGTGTTTAACTGTTGCATGTACTCGTATAGCTAGGAAAATGCTGAATTCAATGTGCAGTTTTGTGCACAGCAGTTTGATTTCAAGAAGTACTAGTGGATCCAGGCTGATGTGATAACCAATGCTTGTCTACTGAGGTATTGGTCAGATAGATTTTCACAGGACACCTCTCACTTATCAAATCACCCCCACAGACTATCACTAAATACAGAAGTTACCACTGTCTGTTTTGGGTTGAAGTGAACCTAAGGCATTTCATTCTTCATGTTTAGTATAAAGGGAGGCTGCCAAAAATTGTATTCACCTAGAAGATTTCACAAAATAAAGCCTAGCGATTCTTCTTTACATGTATCCATGGTAAACATTTATATTTCTGATCATTAGCCACCTGTGTCTGTGAGCATCAACAAATGTAAAGGTATGTACTTTCGCTCCACAGTCAATTTTATTAAATAAGACACATTTAAATTATCACTTAAGACATAGGCGAACAATTAACAGAAAAGAAAACAAATAATTTAATATCTTTTCTTTCTCTATCAGTCCAGAATTACATAAATTTCTGAATTCCTGCCTTCCCTTAAACTTCACTCCTCCTCCTCCTTTTGAACATTATTCTAGATGTATTAGTCCCCAAATTTTCTTTATTTCTATGTAATTTGCTTCTTCTATTCTAACTTCTCCTCTGGTTGATAAAAGTATGCAGGGCCCATACATAAAACTAAAGGACAGACTTAAAAGAATCCAAAAGGGAAAAGAAACAGCAAAACACCAAGAAACCTTTCATGAAATAAGGCTGCCAGCAACCAAAACAAATATTTAGTGCTTTTGTTCATTTCATATTGCCAGAACTTCATCAGAAAACCATATTGCCAACAACTCCAGATTTAAATAACCAAATGAAGTGTTAATTCATTAATAACTCTGATTTCTTTAAAAATGGAACACAAATAGCAATACATTCAATAAAAAAACAATATGTACAGTAGTTACAAAAAATATATAAAGGTTTGTTAAGTGTTTTATAGCAATTTTGCTGATTTTACAAGATAGTGCCCAGATGTATCCATCCATCCACAACCCCTTTATCCCATTTTTGCACATGGGGTGGAGGCGTCAGTTCAACAGTGACAATCATCTAAAGCCAAGGTTTACATCACCGGGTGGCTATCCCTGTGGCAATAGGTCTTCCACATCTTACACTCATGCATACTCACACCTATGGCCAATTTAGAGTGCTCAATCCACCTACTGCATGTTTTTGGAATGTGGGAGGAAAAACAAAGACACCTCTCCCTCTGATGTTAATAACCAAGTACTTAGTTCAAACATAAAACATAAACTTTTATTTCCATAAAAACACAACAAACCATAAGCAGTTAAGTACTTTCATCCTAAGTCAGGACTTTTTTAAAACTACTCACCTTAATGGCATAAAAAATAGTTTATATCATGTTATTGAACATTAAAATGTTTGAAAACATAATAATCGACCCCAAAAGGTCGAAATGCCAGAATATCGAACAAAAAAAAAAACACCCAAACAAACCATTAAAATGGTCTAAGCAGGGGGGGGCAAGCCTCCCTGTGCCCCCATACCCCCATCTACTTAAATATACCAACTCCAAGATTGCACTACAGTGCAGACAATGGAAAACTTCCATGTCCACACTGTACGGAGAGCTCCATTGAACCGTTCAACATTCCGACGGTTCAACATTTAGGGTTCGATTATTACGTGTTCTTACATTTCACTGTTCGATCACGTAATATAGACCCAAAAATATTTATGCTGTTCCACCCAATCACAAATCTAAAATTGTATTCAAACATATCTTAAAATAAACCAATAATAAAATCAAAAATGTTGTGGTAACCATACATAAACTTGTGTAAAAGTTGTTATAATCTAAACAACGTCTAGTCAATACATTTTTGTTTATACTTTACTGCGCTTTTCATCCGATTTTAATCATTGAAGCCTAGAAAGGTGTGTGCATCCAAACATATCTGCCAAATAAGCTCTTGTTTCTTAAAATGCTACTTCCATGGTCTACCCTGTTCTAAAACTTCTATTTTTTCTAATATAAAAAAACAAAAATTAAAAAAAATTTCTTGCATGCCTTAGAGTGTTTACATAATCTGCAGTTAAGGTTACCTTTCTTAATATCAAAACAGTGCTTGAAGATACATTTCTTTCATTGGAGTTCAGTCTTGTTTACATAAAATGCATCACAACAGATGCATTGACTTAAGTAAACAACTGCCTTGGTATTGCAATCAAACTTACCAGGGGAAGTTAAACTTCTGTGGTAATTCTTAACAAAGGTACTCTTGGTGTCTAGTATGTAGTGACATTGTTTGCACCTACTGCATTTATTCATTTTAGATTTAGTAATGTTGACTGATCTAGGCAAAGTCTCTAAACTTTGTTTAATATTTACTTTGTTTAATGTTGACTACTCTTCTAAAAATACTTTTCGGTTCAAAATGCATTTTTACTAAAAATTCATCTGAGAAGCTTTTTTTCCAGTTCTTTAGTAGTGTTTTTCTAATGTCCTTAGCTTCATTTGTAAATGTATAAATAAAAGTTCAACTAGTATTTACGAGTGTTTCTTTTCTTCAATAGAAAGACTTGTCTAAGAATAGGCTGAGTAGTTGGAAGCTTTACAAGAATATAGGCTGGTAGTTGAAGCTTCTGTTAGAACAATTTCTCTGGATTGCATGTATAACTTTTTCTTAGCTAAGCTCTTGCCAAAAACATCTGTTCTAATTTCTGAGTTTCTTTTCCTGAAATAAGTCATTGTCTAAGATCTTTCTTAACATTCTAACCATCTTGCCCTTTAACAGTAGCCTTCTTCTGAAAAACAGATGACTGCTAGACAATACAAGCCGCGCAGGAAAATGTTAATTTTCTATAAACCGTATTGACTGAAATCCTCTCAAAACATCTCTTTCACTTACGGTTTGGCATCTATAAAATGAATGGCATAAGTAGAAATCCACCAAAAAGAGAATTTTTCAAAAGCTGGTAAGAAGACAGTTTTAATACTTAAAAAACTCATCTAAAGAGTTGCTTGATCACCTGTCCATAATGTAAATGTCATCTTTGTATCTTGCATACAGTTTAATATATGAACAAAATTTGCTGTTAAGTATTTTTAAAAGAATCCACTATGTCAGTACTAAATTGGTATAACAGAGGCTATAGCCATGCATTGCTACACACCTGATTTTTTCTTAAAATATGCCTTCAGGGAACATAAAATTATTTAGAACAATGTCCATAAACATTTCGAAATGGTCAAATCATTACTATCCAACCAAAGGGACATTTAATAGCTTTTTGTATAAGAACCAGTTCATTTCCTTCTTCATGGGGAATAACGGTATATAAACTCTTGATATCGCTGTAATAAAATAATTGATTTCAATGTACTCATTCTCCCCAATTTGATGCAAAAAATGCCATGAATCTTTCAAAAGATGAGGATCTAAAAAATCCAAAGCCCGCTTTTAATTTTCTTTCAAGAAAAGATAGCCAATGGTTCTCTTGTAATAGACTACCCTTGCCGATACTGCTTGGTCTGAAGGGGGCTGTAGGCTTACAAATCAGTATGAAGACTTTGTGTATGCTAAAAGATGGCTGAAACTTCAGGAGAATAAACATTTAAAAGTTAAAAAGTCTCATAATTAATCTTGTTTTGTAACAAAAAATCCTGTAAAAGATACCTTATTTTAATGTACTCAATCTGTATAACATTCAGAGAAGTTCTCTCATAAGTTAAGGTATCATTCAACAAAGCAAAAATCTTGGTGGAATAGTCGGTAGTGTTCATGATAACCACCCTCCACTTTTGTCTGGTTTCATGAACCTTAAAAGATTTGTCATAAGATAGTTTACACAGTTCCATTCTTTCATTTGTAGTTAAGTTACATTTATTGACAGAATAAATGTTATTCTCAAACTCCTGTAAAACTGCTGGAAGCATGGGGTTAAAACAACCTGCTGTCTTAAACTTCTTTGTTGACTGAATATTATTATCTCCAAAAAGAAGATATAAATTAAGCTAATGAGTATTTTAAATCAATAAGTAAAGTAAAATAAAACAATACAGGGTGTAAGTAATATGTCCTATGCAGACCGTCTCAAGGCCCTATCCCTGTAGTCTGTCTCCTACTTGCTTTTGAGGGGAGAACTGTATTGCCTGGCAATAGCATTGCATTGTCAGGAGTCCACTAGGATGGACCTTCTGCATAGCCACCAAAACAAACAGCACCAGAGTTACCCATTCTAAGACTGAAACCCAGCGCACCAGCCCGGATATACGGTAGGACCTGCTAAAGAAGAGATAGGTATGTATCCCAGAGACTACCCTGTCCTATGGAACAGGCTCCCCATCCATGAAGCAGAGTGCCTCCATAACTCAATTTAAGTGCAACTTGGACAATTGGATGGGGAAAACTGAAAATTCATCCCTGGTTTGGCACCTATGTCCCTAATGGACACAGGTAACCTGTAAATGGTTTCATCTCCCAGGCCCATGCTTACACTTATCAAAAGGGTATCAGAACTTGTCAGAGATTTGGGATGCATGGCTAGGCTTAAAGGTGCTTATTGTTCATTATTTTTTATTTTTTTTAACATTTGCTGACCGGGAAAGTCGACTAGGTTCCACAGATCACTGTTTTCAGTGGAGGCCGAGGAAAATGCTCCAAATGTCTTTAGAATGTGTGGGAGAGCCAGGTGCCGGAGGAGGCAAAATAGAACACAGGAGAACATGCAAACTCCCACCACAGAAGGCACTAGCAGAGAATCAAACCCGAGGAGAACCTCTTGCTGTGGCGACAGCATTAACCACTGCACCACTGCAAGCACCCATTGTAGGATTTATTAGCCTAGTAAACAGCTATAAGAACCTATAAACTATGCTGTACTAGAGTGGAGGAAGACAATGTAAAACCCATTTGAAATAATTTAAGCTGCACTTCTTCTACTTCTAAATCACTGTAATTGAAAATCGAAGAAATTCTGCATAGAAGGTACAGTTATTTGAATAGGAGTAGATAAACCAAATAAACCTAATTGTGATGAAAAATTTTCTCTGATGATTGTTAGTGTTTGACCAATATGAGTGTGTGATATTACACCTCAGGTAGTGCCCATTCTGATTTCTCTTCTGATTGGCTGATCTATGTAGTCTGTGAACTAGAGATAATGCTAAAAAATCTTCAGCTGCAATGTTCCCTGCATTGACATTCTCAGTGTCTGCATTCTCACACTTGGAAGAGTGGAAGCGGTAACCAGGGACATCATTGGTCTCTAGATTTTTATTTTTTTTGTTATAACATGGCACCAACTAAACTTTACTCAATTCATAGCCATTTTTCTTTGATTCAGCTTAGGTTTCCTTTTAAAATTTTCATTACTTAATGCATCCACCTTAAGCAGAACCTGTTGGTAATTGTGTTCATGTAACTGAAATACTTAAGTCATTGGTGATTAGGATTATGCAATAATTTCTAACTTCCTCATCAGAGCGTAAGTAACATTTTGATTTTATTTGGCGATCGAATTAGACTGGCCATAATCTCCAGTCCCACTCTATCAAACCCTGCGTCTAGTATACTGTCTCTGATAGGCAATGTAGTATCAGACCCACCATTTAGGGACTCTCTTGTTTCTCAAACACTCTATCAGAAAACTATTGTCTAAAGCCAAACATTTGTATTTGGACAATGCCTTGTCAAACAAATGAGGTTGCTGTGTAACAGTTTTGTTAACTGGGCTCACATTGTATTGCCCAAAACTAGACAAATTGTGCAACCACTGCTGAAAATCAGCACACTCTCCGGTTTGATGAGAAGAAGACAGATGTTAATTATTACTAACGGTACCTGAAAAAGGATCATTGTCAATACGATTCATTTTAGCATTCCTGAAATCCGCTCTTTCTTTTAGTTGTGATGATGGAACATCGGCATTCAGATATTGAATAAGTAATGTAAGATTACCAGGAAGCTAAATGCCTCCAGTCCCACTGAACATGTTTGCGATTCCATAGAAGAAGGTGGAAAATCCATGGAATGAAAACCAGCAACCAAAAAAAAATGTGGTAGGAAACTAGAGCACCCAAAGGAAACCCACACAAACACAGGGGGGACATGGAGACTTCACACAGAAGGCACCCCAGCTGAGAATCAAACCGAGGGAACTTCTTACTGTGAAGTGACAATGCTATCTACTGTGCTGCCCATAAAGGACAGGTATGCACCTTGATGTGATTTGAACTCATGACCACTGGCTTTCTAGACCAGTGTGCTAACCTATGAGCTACAAGGCTCAAGATAATGCCCAGATGGGTAGGCATTAAATCTGAAAAGAAAAAAGTTTAACACGAGAATATAAAAAGGAGATTCTGCCAATAGGGATGACTGCAGTTAGGGATACAGACAATAGACAACAGGGGGTTGGAATTTATTGGGGAAAACTGGCAAAAGAACCAAGGTATTGGGAGAAAATAGGGACCAAAATGTAATCAAATAAGGAAAGGTAATAGAATGAGAAGAGGCCAAATATTAATTTGGACTGGTGGCAAAAGACTGCCTTCCTTATGAGTGATCGATATCAGAGTACAGTGAAAGTGAAATTAAAAAGAGGATCCTAAGCAAAAGGCCAGCACTGTTAGGGTTTTTAGTAGAAGCTAGAAGAGAAGCTGCTGTTAAAAAGGAATAATTAGTAGAGCATATCAAATATTGCATGTTGTGTATAAGAATCAATCAGAGGAGGTTAGAAAGGATTGGGAAAAGAGAGACTGGGTAAGCAATATACAAAGATACAATGGGGACATATATGTGTGTCTCCCAAATATGCAATACAGTCTAGAAGATTT
The DNA here is from genome assembly GCF_019279795.1 of Protopterus annectens. Lineage (NCBI taxonomy): Eukaryota > Metazoa > Chordata > Ceratodontiformes > Protopteridae > Protopterus > Protopterus annectens. Next base: position 1,879 of record NW_025051728.1, on the reverse strand, counting down.
AGGATTGCTGCTTGGAACTGTTTACATAGGGCATAAGTACACTCCAAAGAATTTTCCCTCAGGTTGACAGTAAATGGTGGATGTGTGATAGGGAAGAAAGAGGTAATTGGGAACATATTTTCTGGGAGTGTAATGAGATGGCAGACTTTAAAGATTCCCTGCAGACTACTCTGTCAGAGAGGGTTTATATTACCAGATCGAATGTTTAGGTTATCGAACACCTAAACATCAAACTGGTAATATCGAAAGCAAAAAAACACGAATGGCTGATTTAACGCAGGGAAAGAATTTGCTTGTCCGTTAGCTGGATTTTGCCATTTTGTCTACTGTGGAGCAATCTCGGAGTTGCTATATTTAGTTAGAGGGGTTGTGGGGAGGGGTTAGAGGTTTTTTTTTTTTTTTTTTGGTGGCCAACGGAAGTCTTTCCCTGGGCTGTTCTCAGTTATCAGTTTCGATAATCTAAACATTTGATCACGTAATATAGACCCTGTCAGAGATACTAGGTGAGCAAATTTGTGTAACTAAGGAAATGATTTTTTGAGCTATGATACAGAATTGGAATTGCCTAGATATAGTAAGGCCTTACTGAGTCTAATTATTGTGGCTGCCAAAAAAGCAGTTTACTAGAAAATGGAAGTCAAAGTCTAAACCAACTGTACTAGAAGTAGAGAATATAGTAACAGCAATAAAACAACTGGAATTTGGATCTTTAGCTAAGGTAGGAGCAAATTTCATAGAAAAAAATGTGAGTTGTGGAAAAAATACATGCAGAGGAAGAATGAGGTTTAAAAGAAGGCAGGATTTGAATGAGCTATGCAATGTTTGACTGACAATGACTGGATGGATTATAAGTGATGTATAATGTTTGCAACCAAAATTATGTCAGTGTTTTTGTTTTCATTTATATAAATGTATGATTGTTTATGTCATACATGATAATTTAATAAAGATGTTTCTTGTCTGAAGAAAAAAATACAAAAAAATGTAACTATTCACATGTTATGCAGGCTTTTACAAATTAATTTCAGGACCAACGTGAACTAGTAAGGTGAAAAAAGATGGTGGGACTTGTTCCAGAAAAACATTAAAAGGAAAAAATGAAAGTTACTGAGAAGTTTTGGGAAAATAAGTTACACCAAAGTGATCTTACAGTGAGAAGAATGTTTGTCGTACAGGCTTAACCCATTTCTATAATGGAGACCTTTTAGGTTTGTAACTTCCACTGGGTGTGGCCTGAGCCTTTTGAAAAAAAAATAAAGTTAGTGTCACAATTCAAATATATGTTTGTATCTCTAGACCCATACATATTACTAAAAAGAATGTAAATGGCAAACTATTCTGTACAAAGTAACTCAAGAATGTACCAGTCCAATTCTTGGTCTTAAAATGGATTTTATAAGCCACAATAAACGTTATATAAATAGCTTATGATATCTCAGTGACTATTCAAAATGCCCACACTGTGCCAACAGTGTTTTTTTATCTGACTGTGAGCTTTCATGTGAGGCTATGCCATTCTTTTTGTGTCAGTTGATTGTTGAGATATTTAGAGAAGTCTGTGAAAACTATTACAATACAAATACATAGTAATTGAGTTTTAGTATCTCATTAGCTGCATTAGACAGATCAAATATCAGTACTGTTGTGTTCACCATAATGTAAGCTTTAAGATGAAATCTAACAGTTTTTATGGAGCATGGTTTTGGGATTATTACTATATATATATATATATATATATATATATATATATATATATATATATATAAAGAAGTAATATCTGATGTCTAGAGGTATCAGAAGAATGTTCCGAGAGAAATGTTCTGATGAGTCATTAGGCTTTGGTGAGTTAATACAGTAGAAGGTAGAATTGTACTTCAGT
>NW_025051727.1:0-12406 GCF_019279795.1 Protopterus annectens | reverse complement strand
AAGCAATTCAGCTTTTTTTTTTGCTTTTTCGCTGCTTGCACTTTTAAACTCACAGTGTAGATTAGCACTGCTGCACAACTAACATACATATTTGAAGTCCTGCTTGTAATAAGGACCGCCCTCATACACGTTCCAAATTTTTACCAGATTGTAACACATGGCCTGACAGTTGCCCAAATTTATTTTTATTTATTTATTCATTTAATTATCACCGAAAGTCTGACTGGGCTAGTAGCCAATTTTCAGCAGAGGCCCGGGGAGAAAAACTCCAAAAATATATTCTTTGATTAACAAGCATAAGTACATTAAACAGAACAATTCAAGGTGTTAGAAACATTCAGATTACTTAGAGTACAAATTAGAAGAGTCTTGAGGACCACAAAAGTTGTTAAACAAATAATGTTATACTTCAAATGATACTCAACCTAATAACTGATTTTCATCTTAATAAATTGATAACATTGCAACATGTTAGTTGCCAGCATTACCTTTTTATCTTAATTCCTATCATGGAATTTTATCTTCAGTTCAGTTTTATAGTGATAGAGGGGATACTCTATATCTGAATCTGGGAAAAGGACAGAAAGGTTGAAGGTGGGGTTTAATAGACAGGGTTTAGACAAGGATAAAGCCAGTGAGAATTTAGGTGAGATTTAAGTGCAGTCTTGAAAAGACTGCAGGAAGGAAGGGTAGTTATGGTACTGGGAAGGTTGTTCCAGAGCTTGGATATAGCATAGGAAAATAATGCGTCACCTGCTGAGTTTTTGTCTTTGGTGACCTGGAGAGGATTTTTGTTGCAGGAACGTAGTTGTCTGGAAGAGTGGTAAGGTTGGAGAATTGTATGGAGTGATGGGATTCGGAGAGGGTGGTTTACCAGTTTATGAGCAAAGGTGAGTTGAATTTGGTGTAGGAGTTGTGGAAGTTCAAGCCAGTCAAGCTCTCTAAGCAGACACAGTGTTGGCTGCGGTAAGAGGCACCAGTGGCAAATTTTGCAATTTTATTGTAGCAGGCTTCGAGTATGTGTAGGTCTGACTGTCTAAGATTTGTAAGTATGGGTGATGTGTAGAGTAGGGTGGAGATTAGTTGGGAATTGGTGATAGAAATTCTTACTGGTTTGGTGAGGTATTGGCGGCTCCTATATAAGACACCGAGTTTTTTGTGAACTTATTTTATTGTTAGTGATATGTGGGTGTCAAATTTGAGATTATTGTCTATCTGTACACCAAATAGTTTTGTATGGATAGTTGGTGAATTGGAGGTATTATCTTTGGCTTGAATAGTGAAGTGTGGGGTGTTAGAGGCAGATTTGGAGGACTGGAAGATGAGGAGTTTGATTTTATTTGGATTGAGGAGGAGCTGGGCATGAGATAGCCAGTTTTCAACTGAAGAGAAAGATTCTTGGGTGATCTGCTGAAGTTCTATTAGAGTTGGGGATGAGCAGATGAAGGTGGAATCATCTGCATACTGTATGAGAGAGGCATGTTTGATGGCAGTGTGCAGGTTGTTGGTGAAAAGGGAGAAAAGTAGGGGGCCAAGGATGGAGCCTTGGGGAACCCCGAGAGTAACAGGGAGGCAAAGGGATAGATTGTTGTCCCAGGTGACTGATTCCCGGCGGCCTTGTAGATAGCTGTGGAACCATTTTATGGCTGGTATGGAGAAAGCAAAGTCGGACAGAGCAGAGAATAGTAGATTGTGTGACACAATGTCAAAGGCTTTAGATAGATCCAGAAATACAGCAGAGGAGAGGAGGCCATTGTTTTTGTGATGATAGATAGTGTTGGTGAAGGAAAGGAGCGCAGCTGTTGTGCTGTGGTGTGGTATAAAACCATGCTGGGTATTAGAGAGGAGGTTATTGTTAAGGAGGAATTTGGATACCTGTGAGTTGATGCATTTTTCAAGTATCTTGGAGAGGGGAGAGAGGATGGCAATGGGGCGGAAGTTGGAGAGGTCAGAGCAGGGGCCACCTTTGTGGAGGGGAATGATGTGTGATATTTTCCATAGCGTGGGTATATAGGATTCAGATATGGAACGGTTTATAAATATGGAAATAGGATAAGCTAGGACATCAGCTGCAATCTTTAGGTATTCAGCGGGCAGGTAGTCAGCTGCTAGTTTAGTGGGTTTTAGTTTTGTCAGGAGTCTTTTTATGTAGGAAGTCGGTACTGTGGAGAGAAAGACGATAGGGAGGAGTGGATTTGGGTTGGGTGAGGTAGGAATTTGTGTAGGGAAGTGATTTTTTATTAGGGATAGAACGGATTCTGTGAAGTGTTTATTGAAGGAATCAGCAATGCTACTGGTGGAGAGAGGGGTGGTAGGTAGGGGGGTACTTACTTTTCCTGGGCAGAGTATAGATTTAATTGTGGACCAGAATTGCTTGGGGTTGTTTTGGGAGGAGTTTAGGGATGTCTGATAGAAAAGGGCTTTGTCTGCTTCTACTTGCTTTTTGACCTTGTTACGTAATTCAAGGAAGAGTTGCCTATCTGAGGGGTTTTAAGTAATGCGCTAGCGTTCCCATGTTTTATCCCTGGCTTTCATAAGGCCCCTGGTGTTTTTTTTTTTTTTTTGTAGCCAGGGGAAGCTCTTAGTTCTGATTCTGGTGTTTCTTGGGGGGCATGAGAGTTAAGGATGTTGAGGAAGGAACTGTTAAAGAAATGAACTGCTTCATCTAGGACGAGATATTTTAGAGGTGACCAGTTTACATTCAGGAGGGAAGAGGTGAAGAAGTTAGGGTAAAAATTAGCTTTGTTGCAGATAATTCTGTGGGTAATGGGTTTGTAAACATTAATGTTATTTTTTAGTAGGAAGGTAGGGGAATGGTAACTGAGGGAGTCAGGTAAACAGCCTGCTAGGTAGGTGTGAGGGGCTTTGTTAACTAAGACCCAGTCAAGAATGGTGTGGCTATTAGGGGTTTTATTGATCCTAGTGGGGGTTTGTATTAGCTGAGAGAAACCATGGAGATTTAGATGGAGGGCTGGGTGGTTGCTATTGCAAGATAGCCAACTGATGTTAAAGTCCCCGAGGATGATAGTATCTTGGGGTAGAGAGAGATTGGCCCAGTCTAGTAGGTTTTCAAGGGAAGGTATATTTTGGCCTGGTGGGAAATAGCACCCAATAATGTTGATTGATTTTTTAGGGTTTAATTTGAGGGCGGTGTAAAGTATTTCTTCCTTGTCAAACTGGGGAGCTGATTTGGTAAGAATTTGGATATTGAGGTGGCATTTGTACAACAGTGCCATGCCTTCACCTTTTCTGGATAGTCTTTCCTTACGGAGGATGTTGTATCCAGGTGGAAGTATTTCCTCACTTTTGATGTGAGGTTTGAGCCAAGATTCGGTTAGGATAAGGATGTCATGGGAGTAGAGGCTTATGTAGGCATGAAGGTCTTGGATTTTATTACAGATGCTTCTGATGTTAAGAGACATAATGAGGAGGTCATTTGGGTTTTTGTTGCTTGTGATTTGGGTGATGGGGGAGTTGGTTGGAAGGGGGAATGTGGAGATGTTGGTGATTGTGGGGCCAGGATTGGGGTGCACATCTCCACTGAGAGCAAGTTTAGAGAGAGTGTTGAGAATATGTTTTATATATGCAGTAAAAAATTTGTTATATTTTATGGACATTTTGTGTTCAAATGTGGGTGGGGGTTCGGTGATTGAGTAGTTGTGCTGAGAGGAGGTAGTTTGTGATTGGGGTAATGAAATTATGCAGTGAGTGTTTGAAGGAAGTTGATGAGAGAGTGCAGTGGAAATGGTTGGGGGTTATGACTGTACCTGTTTGGTAGGATGTAATATAAGCTAGAATAGAGCAGGTGAGGATTACAATGGCATTACCTAATGGCATGGTTACTTTGGGTTAGAATGTGAGATTAAGAAGGCAGGTGAGTAGTGAAGTGGAGAGTATCAGTGGTAAGGCTTGATTGAGAAGTAAATATGGAAGTGGTTTTGGCTAAAGATATATGTAAAATGGGATCTACTTTAAGCTCTCGAAAGCAGTAAAACCCGAATTGCGTGACACGGAAAGAGCGAACCGCAAATACATTGAACGAACAAAACCACGAAAGGGGAAATATCGAAATTGCATAGTCGGTCCGTCTGCGTATAGCTCTGTAAGGTAAGTGTGCGATAGTTATGGACCTTAGGGTTAGGGAGGGGTTAAGGTAAGTGCATAGGTAGGTAGTGTATGTAAAAGTTTGTGTAGGTAATGTTTGTAAGGTTTAGTGTAGGGTTTTGTTAAGTGTATGTGTGTGGAATATTTAGTTTGTTTGGGTATAGCTCCGTAGGGAAAGTGTACGGTAGTTACGGATCTTAGGGTTATGGAGGGGTTAAGGATAGTGCATAGACAGTTGTGTATGTGGGGTTAGTGTAGGGTTAGCAGTAGGATTTTGGTGCTTTAATTTAGGGTTAGAAGTAGGGATTTGATTAGTGTATGTATGTGTTTTTTTTATTGTGTTTGGGAAGGTAGTGTGTTGCAGGTGGTGGGTTGGCCAACTATGATGGTTCGAGGTTTACATTTTCGCGCTTTAGTACATTCGATGTATCCGTAGTTCGCTCTTTATGTGTCGTGCAATTCGGATTCGGGTTTTTCGTGTTTTGAGGGTATAAAGTAGACCGTGTAGAATGTACTGGGGGTGGGTGGAGCACAAAGTGAGCATAGCAAACTGAGTGGGGCGTAAACCCCTGGCTAAGGATTGAGTGGGGGAGATAGAGTTAATATGCAGAACAAAAACTATGTTTGAGGTCATAAGACAACAGTGCAGAAATAATACAAGTGCAGTTATACAAACAAGATTATACCAAAAAGTATATTCAATTCCCTATGCAGGCAAGGTGTATTTGCCCTGATCCTATTTATCTTAATAAAGAACAATACTAACAAACTCAAATGTTTAGAGTGAGGCTTCTTACAAAAACAAAAAAAATATTAACACTAGACCTCGCTCTAGACCTTACAGACTAATCTATGAGACTATGGTTTTGGATTTTAACAGTTCAAGAACTCTGCCTGTGGGTTCCTAGTGAACATAAACAATATTCAGGGCAGACATCAGCTGTTTATCTAGACAGAACAAAAAATTGACCATCAAAAAGTGTTAATTTGTGAAAGACAAAAATTACATATAATCCCTGTAATTCTTGGGTATCATTCAAAAAAAAAAAACAGCCATTATTCGGCATTTCCATCCAAACGTAACACTACCAGTTATGAATTCAACTGATTTAATGTCCAGTATAGAATATGTCCAAGCAATAGTTCAAACATGACAATTTATCCAAATGGTTATGTCTAATACAAAATTGTCCATACTATGACGAGCCGATATGAAATGAGCCAAATAGACAGCCACTAACTGCCAAAAATATAGATTATCCCATTAACATGTCCGTGAAAGCACATAGTACCTGAAGCGTACAGTTTCCCCAAAGAAATCGATAGTTCTTCACTAGCAAAAGGCTTATGGATGACACAAAGGGATAAAAGATCAAACAGCCTCTAGCCGTCAATTAACAACATAAAAATTATACATGCTGAGCAGGAAAGCAGGCCGATAAATGTAGGAAACTGGTTTTGTTTATTTACTTCAGGTCACCTGCCAGCAAGCTTAATAATACTTTTCAGGAGCTTGAAATATTTCACAATAAACCGATGGAGACACCATACTGTCCTGACTTGTAGTTAAGGAAAGCAAAAGCCAGTGTTTGTGGTCTTTCCATCATTTTCATAACTCAGGCAGAGGTAGAACCAACATATTATTTGTTAGCATTTCCTGAAACAGCAGTGGCTCAAATGAAGTCTTAGAAGCACAGTGAGAGAAGCCTGCAAGGTCCAAGACCTCAGTAACCTCTTACTCGCAAGTGCTTACGAATTCCTAACTGACCACCAAAATTATACTATCGAAAATGTTATTAGACTTGAACATAACAGTTTCGCTTAATAAAAGGTGCATCCGATCTGTCGAATCTAGTAAACTTATTTCTTGCGCTTACTATTTTCTTCCTGTACTCACATGTGATCGCTACTCCATAGCACCCAAAGTCACTATCGTATAGCTGCAATTTATATATATATATATATATATATATATATATATATATATATATATATATATATATATATATATATATATATATATATATATATATATATATATATATATATATATATATATATATATATATATATCATATAGCGGCAAATGGTGGATATATTCTTAAATTTATCCCCCATGTTGTCCATGTTGCCTAGTACTCTGTTAGTGAATCCATTGCCTAACGTACTTACCTTAAATACATTCCTTAATTGGAGTGTAAAGTGTACCCTCACTCTGCCTCTACAACAAGGCTGACACAGCTCCCACAGTTACTCCTGCAGGTTGTTGTACTCCATAGTGTTCACACACTCTGTCTATGCCTATTACCTGCAGCAGCAGCAGTTGCAGCCTGAAGCACATACATCTCTTTGTAAAAGTTGCTGCTACAGACCTACCCTTTGCGGTGATGTAGTCTCCTCACCCCATTAATGTCCGGCACAACATATCAGAAAGGGTCTCTAATCTACATGGAGGCCTTATATATTGTACACTGGTTGCATGTCACTGGCTGATGATACTGCAATTAGCATTTCAGAACCACAGATTGGTTAAGAGGCGATCACCTGCTGATGAGAAGCATGTCAAAAAGGCAAACAGCTGCCTATGGGGAACCTTTCTGTATGAGACTTTCCTCACACAGAACACACATTTGCAATAACTTAAATATCACCACATATCAACAGAGGGGTATTGCAGTCCACCGGGTATGTAACCTTTTTGTTTGCAACAGGAAGCAGATGTGTGAAAATACTTATGGGGAATAGGGATTACAGCATTTAGCCTTTCTTAGAACTGTGATAATGACAAGTCAATGATCTCCAGATTTGTTACACATACAGAGGATGTGCAATACATCAAGGGTGGAATGTTTATTGTCAATGTGACACACTTGCCTCATAGGATTCTCCCTTTATAGTGGCTGTAATAGCACACTGATATTTGTTTGGCACAGTTGTTTTGACATATTATCAGAGGGTTTGCCCCTTGGGGACACACTACAATAGACTCCAGTGTTGGCTGTATGATCATATAACAACATCTGTCATGGCACACACAGGAATACCTGTCTATCGCTAGTATTATCTTAGCTGTATCCACATGCTTACTATGTTTGCACACTGTGGAATATGACATGTGTGATGACATGTGTGATCAAACAGTGGATACTGCCAGCCATTCTTTCCTTGCTGTATTTTTACATAGTGTACTTCCACGTATGTGATTGTGACATGTGTTCCCACTGTTGTTGTCTTTCAGGAAACATGTATCCAAGATGCAATGCGCCTTTCACGGATGCAGAGAATGAGATAATACTGGAAGGCCTCCATGAACACTATGAACTCCTAGGGGGAGGCACAACAGGGAACAACAAGAGGCACTGTGGTTTGACCTTGTTCGTGATGTGAATGCCACAGTCATCAGAGCAGGACATATGAGCTGGTTCGACACTGTGCAATGGACATGATCAATGCTGCATGCAGAAATGCAGCAGATGTAGCGGTTCTATATTATATGTTCACAGTTTGGAAACTTCGAACATTAAATAATCGAATTTAACTGTTCGAAGTTTCATACATCGAATATATAATAAAAAAAAAACAAATGGAACTTACCTGACTAGCGTAGGCAGGGGGGCAAGCCCCCCCTGCATCCCCTGCTCTTTAAATATACCAACTCCGAGACCGCACTATAGTGCGGTAAAGGGATGACAGACATTTGTCCGACAGCAGTTATGGTTGTTCTGTTCTGTATCCCATTGTGTAACCTGAACATGATGTGTGTCACAGCAGATGTGTGCTTCACATGCATGGGGACTGTTTCATATAGGGTGTACTGTCTGTGTTACAAACCTGTCTCTCCTGCATGTACTATTTATACCACAGTGATGTTGTAGGTGTGTAGAACAGGTAAGATGTGTTAGTTCTTTCATGGATATGCAAGAGGTACACAGTGGGATCTGATACCTCCCTGTGTGGCAGCCATACACATCCCCTCCAAAGCATTGAGGACACAGACTACACATGTACAGTCTTGACATGGACTCCATAACTCATGTTATCTACATTGTGTATTGGTGTACCATGGAACCTGTTTGGCTGCTACAGTTGTAAGATATAATCCAACCAAATGCTGAAAAGCACAAACTAGTAAAAAACACACAAAGGAAGAAAAAACCCACACTGAAAACCAAATGTAAAAATTAAAGTGAGCGCTTTCGTTTACCGCATTAAGTAAACTTCATCAGACAATGCAAATTACAAGTGTGCTCATATTTAAATATAAAAGAGTTAATTAGAATGACATCATTTCCTTTTAAAACCAAGTCTCCTATTAAAGAACCAAACCTCCAAAATAAATATATGTATATTATAATAAACTTGTTTTAAACCTATCCAAATAATACATTCAATAAACAAAATACAAAAAATGAACATAAAAATGTATATATTAACTCAAAACATGAAAATCATCTCAATAAAGCCTTCAGTTTTAAGATACTTTTAATAGATACGGAGTAATTTAAAACAGGGGTAGAAAGGGCATTTAATCTAAGTTGCCAAATTAATTCCCTTTCTTCAATTTTCAAATCCATGGGTCCCCCTCTCACATTCTCATAATTTTTCTCAATACCTAAAAATCTAAATTCATGTTCAGGGAAAATATTAATATGCCTGGCTAATGCATTATTAAAATAATCTATTAAAAAGAGGTGGAGAGAACCCAGGAACTTCAGCATCTACTTCTTCTATTCACTCTGGAGCCCATACACCATTTGTGGGCTCAGATAGACAGAACATTAACAGCGGTAACGCGAACAGGTTTTCTGCTACCATTAACTCTGCAGTAAGTAATTCTGCTATTTTACCGTCTTTAGAAGACTGGTTGAAGAACCCGACTTCATTACTGAATGGGTCAGCCTCTGTCCGAGATCAATTGAATACCACTCTGAACAATAATGACACTGAAAATAACTTAATTAACAGACTGAAAATGTATGATTCTAAGTTGTTTAAATATAAGAAACTACAAATTGAGGTGCAATACCTCACTGAATGTATTGACAGACAGCAGATACCTAAGGGTTTAAGGCAATGGCGTTTTCCCACTGGCCTTGTTAATAATTCAGTGTTTCACAAGGATTTATTAAAACTTTTCAATTCGGCAAAAGGTGTTGAATTCTATGCAATTGCTTGTTCAGAATTATAGTTACACTAATGAATGGTTTGAAAGCTGGTCGGCTGAATTAGATCTTGCCATTCATAATGACAAAGATTTTTTACTAGATATAAATATGATTTTTGCACATTTTTCGAAATTATAGACAACACTTTAATTAAAACTCAAGGAGAATAAAATTAGAAAAAACTCAAGAGAGAGATTCTGTGGCATACCTAAAAGGGTCTAGCTTATCCACTACCACCACTTAATAGAAATGTAGAACCAAACCTTCGGTAATGCAGAGTTTTAATGAAAATATACCTGAAAGCATTGACAATGATAACATTTCACTAGTAATGATAATGGCTGTTGAACACTCATCTCCAATTAGGAGAAGTGAAAGACTTGCAAATAGAACTAACAATACCACCAACAATAGAACCAGCAATACCAACAGTAATTTTTCTAATCAGGATTTTTGGGGGAACCAGAAGCAAGCATAAGGTGAGAGAACACAGAATCACCCGCAACAAAAACAAGCTTGGAAGAGAAAGAACAGGAGAAGGAGGTAATCCCCTTGGTCAACATTGTGACAAATAGTTCAGGGGACTTTCAAATTTACAATTATTCTGATTTTAGCCCTGACCCAATTCTAATAGAAGTGTTGGCCAAGGGCAATGTCTTTGTCCCCTCGACTCACATTGATTTAGCTAGATTACTGGTAGATTTGAAAGTGTACATAAGGAAGCTGAATTTAAATGTTTTATTTGATAACAACTTCTCGTGTTTGACTAATGACCACAGAGTATCATGTCTTCAATCCCCTTTACACCCTACAATCTCAATTATATGAAAAGATTTGTGAGAATGATTTTGTAAATGTATTAGGTAAATATTTAGTAATCAACTTTCTCAAACCTAACTAAAACTGAAAGGGATACATTAGTTATGGTTTTAAATTTGTTATTCGCTATGAAACCCGATAGCGAGGGTCTATTCATGGACAAAGAACATTATGACAACATAATTTCTTCTTTACTAGCATCTGATTCTTACATTAAGATTTCTCTTAATGAAATGAATGGGGCGCATAAAGGGATTTATTAATGACTTGTTCATATTGATACCTAATTGATCTGGACTTTATATCATTTTTACTCAATGGAACATCCCTAATCCCTATGATTTTGGTTTCCATCAAAATCATAAGAACCTTTGTAATCCCCCTTCCGGGTCCGATTATTGACGGAAGGCAGTCAATCATATATGGATGTGTCAAATTTGTTAATAATGAAATTGAAGTTAGTCTTTAAAAGATGAAATGCAAATCTGTAAAGACTGCCTTAACAGCAATGAATAGTTTCCCATTTTCAGAAGACTTGAATTTCCTTACCATAGATGTGCGTGATTTATACACTGTTATCCCACAAGATCTCGGGTGTGAATGGGTTAGGGAATTCATGTTGAAGAAACACATTGACAGTACATGTATCATATACCTTTTAGAATTGGTATTAAACTACAATTTCTTTATGTTCAACAATGAACTATTTTTGTAAAAAAACGGTGTAGCGATGGGCTCCCCTTGTGGAGCTACATTTGCTAACACTGTGATGGCTCTTTGGGAACAAATTATTCTCTTTTGGATAATATGTTTCGAGAATCCAGCAGTATGGTATATACTTGTTACCTGGATCTATTATTATTATTTATCCCATGGCTGGAAATTTAGCATCAGCTGAGACTTTTTGTTAAAACATATAGGCAGCTCTTTTACTCTGATTTTCTGGAATTTACATGGGAGTTTAGTACTGATAGATTTTTAGATGTGGGATCTAAGTAAGAACCGTGGAAACTCTATAATTTCAATTCCAAATATACAGGGAAATCAACATACTTCTAATTCCTTTCTACATTTTTCTCAAGCTAAATTCCTATTTTCAGAATAGGAGTTGTCAAGGCCAACTTGTGCGAGCTGCAAGGATGGTGTCCCTTGAGTCAGACTTCAATGAAGAATGCCCTTTCTAAAAACTTGTTCCTGAAACGAGGTTACCCAAATAAATTATGAATGATCTGATTTTGGAAGTGTTCAGGAAAAGACTCAACGGGTATTTTTACACCTTGTTGAGAACGGAATTCATAGTTAGACCCCAAGTTAACATTACCCATGAAACTACTTGTACCCCAATTGAGGAAACTTTTATTGGGACTGATGAGGAAAGAATAGGAGATTTAATAGTAACAAAAAACTTTGATAAGAACAAAGCATTTTGAGTTTTATTACTACTTTCTACTGACTTACCTTAAGATCTATTTGACTAAGAATTGGTGTTTTTTATCTGATGATGCCAATATTGACAGCAGGTAGGCGATGGTCCCAGAATAGTATTTAGAAAGGGCTTGAACTTGAAAAACATGATTGAGGGGTTTATGAGATGTCAACAACCCATCAAGTATGCATAAATGTCAGGTTTATCGTTGGTGCCATATATACAAGGGTAGTAAATTCACTAGGAGGGAAGACCTATGACATCAAGGATAAATTTAATTGTAACACCAAGGGTTTAGCTTTATTTGGCTATGTGCTCTAAAATGCCCAGCTTATGGGTAAGACTGTGAGGCCATTTAAGAACAGGATTTATACATTTATGATCAACACACTGAATTTTAATAATGCATTAGCCAGGCATATTAATATTTTCCCGAACATGAACTTAGATTTTTAGTATTGAGAAAAATTATGGAGAATGTGAGGGGACCCATGATTTGAAAATTGAAGAAAGGGAATTAATTTGGCAACTTAGATTAAAATGCCCTTTCTACCCCTGGTTTAAATGACTCCATTAGATTCATTAAAAGTATCTTAAACTGAAGGCTTTATTGAGATGATTTTCATGTTTTGAGTTAATATATACATTGTTATGTTCATTTTTCAGATTTTGTTTATTGAATGCATTATTTGGATAGGTTTAAAACAAGTTTATTATAATATACATATATTTATTCTTTGGAGGCTTGGTTCTTAATAGGAGGCTTGGTTTTAAAAGGAAATGATGTCATTCTACTAACTCTTTATATTTAAATATGAGCACAATTTGTAATTTGCATTGTCTGGATGAAGTTTACTTAATGCAGTAAACAAAAGCGCCACTTTTTTTTTCA
>NW_025051726.1:0-10000 GCF_019279795.1 Protopterus annectens | reverse complement strand
GACCTTTGAATGATGCCAAAATATAAAATATTTTCCATTTGCTGTGGTACGCCTTGGTGGTGGGCACATTTAGGAGAGGCTATTACTATATGAACCACCAAGGAAAGCCAGGCATCTCTAGCTAATGTTAGAATTGCAGGAACAGAGCGGTTAATTTTGTGGCTTTCTGAGCTAAGGGAGTAAGTTCAGACAAGTGAGAAGACATCTGGATACTGACCCAGTCTCTGGGAAGAATGTACTAGAAGAGGGCACACATTTGTTCATTAAAAGTAATGTGGGAAAGGTAGAGAAGGAGACCTGGGGGCCACTTTTGGACCACAGCATCCCTCTAGGACTGTCCCTGTGGAGGGATCAGGGTAAAGTAACTGCTGCACTTGTGATTTAGATGTAACGTAAAAGAGATCGCTTCAAGGCTGGCTCCAGCGACTTAAGATCAAGTTTGTCACTGGTTGGACTAATGAATCAAATTGAGCCATTATGTAGACCAGTTTGTCCACTATAACACTGGACAACCACAGGATGTGCTGCTATAAGAAAATGACGTGAAGACATTGCCCAATGCCAGACTCTCATGGCTCTGTGGCATAAGGGTTAAGAACGGATTCCGCCCTGTTTGTTCATGTACCAAACTATAGACATGCTGATCCGTACTTGAATCACACCTTTGGGGTGACTGTCCTGAAAGGCCTGTGATGCTAGGGCTGCCTTCTCCAAAACACTGATGTGAAGACTGACCTCTAAGTGACCATGTGCTCTGAACAGTCTTCCCCTGAAATGCCTAAAATTCTTAAATATTTATATAAACTACTAAAAAGTGGTGGTGCTGCGGTAGCATTGTCGCCTCACAGTAAGACGCTGTCCGGTTCGGTTCTCAGCTAACGCGTCTTCTGCGTGGAGACATGTGTGAATCAAGCATGTACCTTAAGCTGAAGGTTAATCACGTCAGGGCTGGCAACTCTGCACATAAAAATCAACTGCCAATCATTAGCGGACCGGAGCTCCGCTGTGGCGACCCCTAACCGAGAAAAGCCAAAAGACGCAACAACAACAACTTAAAAAGAAATTCCAACTACTAAACCAACAATCAAATTGCTACATTAAACACCTGTAGAAACTACAAACACACACCTAAACCAACCAAGAAAATTTAAGAAAGTTATGTACTAAACAAGAGACGGAGAGAGAACACTGTAAGGAAACCGTGAACAGGAATATATCTCAAAGGATATTATTGGAGACCTCAGAAGCACATTCTAACATCTGAAGAGGCAAATGAGATCTAAGGCACCACAGTAAGATTGGTGCAGATGTCACATCCAACAACTTATAGTTCAATCGGACGAAAACTGACAACACTGGATCCTACTACGTCGGAAGTAAAAAATTACTTCTACACACCATTTTATTTTTGTCACTAGAATTAAAACTGCCCCCTCCCCCAAAAAAAAGCATCTGTATTCTGAAAAGTAAGATGCAGGATTACATAATTCCAGATTACAGAAATATGGACTTACACTGCTAGGTACTACCAGTAATCCTCTACCATCTGGGTTCTGTCATTTGGTTCACAGCCAATATACATATTTCACAACTTTCAGTCAGGAAAACTTACACCCGAATCAATTTTTAAAAGAAAAGTGCAGAAAATACTCAACTGATTTTCTAACATTTTGAATTTATGGAAACAATATGCATTTTACCATTTTTGACACACTTGGAGATACTGCCATCTAATTTCCCCTGCTATTAGGTCACGCAATAAGCATTTCAAGGCTGGGTTCATAGGTTCATACTAGGCTATCTGATCTGGGGCATTTATAAGCCTAGCACGATTGTGTTTGGCTTACGCCACCCCTTGATTTGAGTATACTGTGCCCTTTTTAAAGTTTAGTTTACTGTGCCTCTGTCCAATAGTGACACGGAAGTAATCCCCGGGACAAACCTACGATCCCCCATCCACTCATCAAGATTCTTCTTGAAGAGAGTCAGTGAGGTGCTCTGCCTAACATGAATTGGAATTCTATCCCAGAGCAAAGGGGAGCCTCTGGGTTATGAATCTGTCCCTCCAGCATGTTCTATTTATTTCTGTGCTGAGGTTCAAGTCCCTCGAGCGCGTGGCTCTAAGGGATTTAGATTTACTGAGGTGGAGCATGTCCATTAATTCTGGGTTGGACACAGCTTTATATGTCAGGCATAGATTGCCTTGAAGTAGGCGGTATGCAACTGAATAGAGCTGGAGTTTTTTTTTAACCGAGCAGCATATGGCATCTTTTGAGTCCCTTGATCCTCCTGGTGAGGGTACTTTTGGGGTCTTTCACAATTGCTGCAGGTGTCGGAAAAGGGAAATTACATACTAAAGGGGCATTGCCATTCTCTGATGGGCCTGATGAGGAGGATGAATAAAGGGGAGCGATTACCTCTCTTGATCTAGATCTAATCATACATGATGGGAGGGTGGGCTGTATGTAGAGAAGGTCTTTCTAACCACTTTGGCAATGTGGTTGTCAAAGGAGAGATTGCTATCAACTTGGGTCCCCAGATCCCGAATTACTTTCTCTGTACTTAATGGGTTACCACCTATGCTTGGTAATTTGTGGCCGACACATTGTTTTGCCAAAGGTATGACTATACACTTTTTGGCATTTAGCTTTAGACCATGGCTCTGGCACCAGTTATCCGTCTCTGTGAGACCTTTTTGAAGGATGTTTGTGTCAGCTGGTGAGTCGATGATGGCACCCAGTTTGCAGTCATCTGCGAACTTGGTGAGCCATTGTCCTCCCACGCTGGCCTGTACCTCAGAAAAGTAAATACTGAACAAGAGAGGTCCCAGGACAGAACCTTGTGGGACGCCACTTGTGACCGGTTTGGAGTCTGACATGGCTCCAGCAACTCTGACTCTGTGCGTTCTGTCTTTGAGCCAGCTTGCGACTCATCTTGTGACATGGGGGTTTATATTTAGGCTGGATAGCTCATCTATGATGCCTGAGTGGGGTATTGTGTCAAATGCCTTTGCGAGGTCCAGATAGGCTGTGTGGACTACCTTCCCTACATCTATGGCCTTGGTGACTGTTTCGAAGAAGTCGACCAGGTTCAAAAGGCAGGATCTGCCCTTGACGAAGCCAAATTGAGTAGGATGTAGTGTCTGTAGGACCCCAATGTCTTTGTTTATGAGTTCCATGATGATCATCTCCATAGCCTTGCAGACTAGGCTAGTCAGGCTTATGGGGCAATAGTTTCCAGGGTCCGTAGAGGCGCCACCTTTGTGGAGTGGGACCACTGTTGCTGTACGCCATTCTTTGGGCACATATCCTGTAGTGAGGCTGAGATTGTACAGCAGTTTTACTTGAGGGATTAGTTCTTCTTGGGTTCATGTAGGGGCGCATACCCGGGCGCCATCTAGTCCCATGGAAGCAGTGTTTTTTGCTTTGGAGAGGGCGGCCTTCACCTGAGCATCAGAGATGTTTGGGAGGCTGCACTCTGCCGGGATAGATACTTGCTCTTTTTTTTTTGGGGGGGGAGAAGTTTGCACTGAACCTGTCTGCCAGGATTACTGGCGATGTCTGTGGGTTCAGTGTATTTTTTGTCGTTTAGAATCAACTCAGAACACGTCTGGGAGTTGCATCCCAGGTTCCTAACATAACTGAAAAAAGCCTTATGATTGTCTTTAGTGCACTGTGCAATTTTTCTCTCGAAGCTGGCCTTGGAGGATTTTATGAGGGATCGTAATTTTTTGCCATAACCCTAGTCATCCAAAGGACTTTTTCTTAGTAACATTCCCTCTCCTGTTTCAAGGTAACAGCCAAATTCAGACCAGAATGGCATTTTAAATTGACTAACTGCAGTATTCCCAAAGCAACAGCTAAAGCCAAAAATGTAGCCTTCGTTTCTCTTTAGAGTAGCAGACATAAAAGTTGAGAAACATAAGAGTACAGAACCAACAAAAAGCATTTTCCTGCACAAGTGGTATTTTTAAATGTGTTCTGCGGATTATGGCACCCCTCAGGTCACTCTACCACAGTGATACCATTCTTAATACTAGGTGCTGCCACCAAGTACAGCATTTCATCAATCAAGATTATTACCAAACCTAATCCTTTCAGATGTGCTCTCTCTCAACAGCTGCAATCCTTACCTCAAAGCAGTTTATGTAACACCGATGTATTTCTCCATCTCTGTCCTACTTACCCCTCTATTATTCTATTACAGCTTATATGCCAACCCTTTTACCACTCAACAATTACGCTGTCAGATGTTCTTCTAATACTATTCTGAAATCTCCATTTACCAATGTGTACACTGTACAATATAGGTGTACTGAATTCAAACTACACACAGTACTTAAATATCGCATTTTCAAAATACTTGCTTGTATGTCCCTAGATACCACTTATGCATCACTGTACTCAGGATTCCAAATGTCTGCAAGTCTAGTGAGCAATTAACACTACAGTTTCAACTAAAGGTATATGAGTGCGGGTGTGCATCTTTCACCAATGACTAGGGTTATGGCAAAAAATGTTTTAGTGACCAGGAAATGTTTAAAATGAAAAGCAGAAGCTACAAATCAACAAAATGAGTAATGAAGTAAGACATCACATTCCAGTCACTTCTTAAAAATACAAGCACCACATTTCAAAGCTATGAAGGTACTGTAAGCGCTGGAATACAAAAATTTCACTGTGCTAGGCATGCATTTGTTTTGTTGACCATTTGCTGGTCAGATAGGTAGTCTGATCCATACTGATGCTTTTCTTTAACCATGACTAGGTTATGGTTATATACTTTATATGCATATAGTTTGCAGTCTGGTCACTGGCAGCATGCTCAGTCTTTAATACATTACACTTACAAAAAAAGGAATGAACTTGAGTTTAGAGAACAACCACACATCATTACTAGGTGGGGATATCTGGATTTCATTACAATGACACTAAATGTTTCTTATTGTGAAACTGTCTGAAATCACTTGAATATTTGGAGGAATTTAGTAAAGCCAGATGAACTTCTCTCCTCAGCAGTATTACCATGCCAACATGGTGAACAAAGGAATTATCCAGAAAATTTTAGAAGACCTCAAAAAACGACTTGGGTCTCCCCCTCGCCCCATATCACAATCACAGGCATAACACTAACTGTTACATAGCTAAGACTTCAAGCTGAACTGGTGAAAAATACCAAGAGAGTTTTGTTTCCATTAATAATGCAGTTCTAAGTTTCAAAGTGAACATCACAGAGATGACCTCCACAGTTGTCTTTATACACACTTGTCCCTAAGATACCTGAAGACTTTGAGAATGTCTAAAATTTCCGTCAATTCAAAATAAGCTTTACAATAAACATTTTCTTTTAAGCTAACCATAGCAATGTTTAACAGCTGCTAATCAGCAATCAAAGACTTGTAGTTGTGTCTTTTGGCTTTTCCCGGTTAGGCGTCACCACAGCGGAACTCCAGTCCGCTAATGATTGGTAGTTGATTTTTAAGTGCCGAGTTACCAGCTGGCGCTGCTTCAGCGAAGGTACACCCCATTCCATGCCAGGTCTCCACGCAGAAGACGCTCTAGCTGAGAATCGAACCGGACAGTGTCTTACTGTGAGGCGACACTACCACAGCACCACCGCCGCAGCAAAGACTGACTTGCAATAAAAAGATTTTGGTGTAAACATTATCCTAATCAATTCTATGTACATACCAAAACTAGCAATTTAGCACAGACCCCTTGTCCTCATATTACACCTCACATCCACCCCTGTTCTATCTTCTTAACCAAAGGACAGTACTTAAATATATCTGTGAAGCTGTCCTAACAAAAAACCTGGGGATTCTGCCAGCTTACATATAGGAATCTTACATTAGTGAAGATATTTTGGGACTACTGGCTTCAAGGCTTACTTCATTTTCTCTTGTAAAAAAAACTCTTCACAATCACCATTTTCTTTTTATATTTATTTTCCCATTTTCTCAATACTACTTCAAATTATTTTCAAGCCCATGCTCTGAGTACAATAAACCAGGGCACAACTTAACACTATCCCAATGGGAAGATCAGTGCTTTAAAATTTTGCTACAAGCTTGACTGAAGTCTACTGTAACACCACATGTTCTATTACACACTAACTTTAGATAAGAGGCTACATGGCTAAGACACAAACGCTTCTGAAACATGACAGCACCATGTTTCATGTGGGTAAACCACTTTGACAATAGTTACAATTGCCCTACTACATATGACACTAAGGGCCTTCTGTAGCAAATGGATTGCTAAGTGCATAAAGAAACATCTGGTTAACAAAAACTTAGCTTTTTCCCTTGTACATAACCTACAAATCCAACTTGGGAAACCCTACAAAACTCTCTCAGTAGGACGGCTCACCTTAGAGACTTTGCAACTCAAGTGATGTAATAAATCCTGTTGCAGCTTCCTCTAATATTTTGTTATTAATGCTGACCAGAGTCCACTGGGAAAGCTGTACCCCTTCGGGTCACACAATATTCCACACAACCTTGACTAACATTTAACAGCACTAATACTGAACCCCCATAGAGCAGCACTACTACTACCTGTGCACTTCCTCCACTTCCCAACAGGGAAGCTAAAAGAACTCTGTGGGTACCTCCACCCAAAGGGCTTAGCCCAAGTGAGCAATGCCTGCAACACACCTTCCCAACACAGACAGTCGCTTCCTATAGCCACAGTGACCAAACCATAGAATGTAAACACATGTACAGCATCACTAGGTCAAAAAAAAACTACAGCATTAATTTACTGGGTTTCTTACTGTATGAAGAGCTTTCAAAACTTTCAAAATCCCAATTCTGGAACTTTTCCCAGTACAATCAAAGACATTTATCCTGCATCAGCCCCCAGTATAATGCATCCACTTTCTTTAACACCATTTTTTTACAGGTTACAGGAACACTAGAAACTGTCCCAGAACAGTAATGATGCTCTAGATAATAGAGACAGGAGGCTGCAAGACTCTGGAAGCTTCCTACACTTTTTTGATTAATTTCTGAGTGTGACAATTTTTCTTGCTTTGCTGTGGATGTCAGTTATATTGGACAGTGGCCACTGTGGATAGTATACTGGTGCCATAAGAGATGCATCAACTGTATTGAATGGAGAAAGACGACAAACTGGTTATATAAAAGCTGGGATTAAGATTCTAGCCCTACTCATGGATCTTTTCCAGCTATGACTGAGAAGTGTACTGGCAGTTCAACACACGTGTCCAGTAATGAACAAAGATGGACAGCTGTTTGTCAACCTTTTCCTGATGTCTCCACTGGCAGAACCAAGACAGTAAGATTATGCTGGAATGTGGTTTGGTAGTTCAAACATTTCTGGCAACTGTTTAAATGCCGAGCACTTTTTGAAATTTAAACTTGCGAATTACTGCATTGGACTTTGACTTAAATATTTAATGTCATCATGTTGGTTAAACTCGTCTTGGTGGTTTTGGCAGCACCAGTTATCAAGTTCTACTGCTTGTGTAAAATAAAGTTACAATGTCAAATTATGTGGTGCTACATTTTTTATGAAGGTTTACAATGTTTGCTTTTTGACAACCGTGATTTTTTGCACTGCATGTTTTGCAGTTATTTTGATAACAGTACTAATTGTATATAATGTTCGAGTGACAGTTTTAATGTACAGTGATTACAAAATGAGCAATATAATACACTCTAATGTCCAAAAGGTAGTGAAAACCTATTCTGAAGAGTGCAAATCTACTGCAGAAATGTGCGCATGCAGGCACATACAACCCTACATGCAGTTCGTAGAATGTCAATTCAGTTAATGCAGGTCTTTCAAATGGTGGCAGGAAACCAGAGCAATGGGGGGAGGGGGTCAAAAAACCAGGAGACACCAGTCAAGAATCAAATTACACAACTACTTACTGTAAGATGGAATTGCTGTTAACTGTACTGCACTTTGCACAGGTAAATCAAATCTTCCTTATACAAAGTACAGGTCTTTTCTCATTTAAGTCACTTAAGAGTAGATGAACATGAAGCCATAAAACAACATTTCAGAATCTAATGAAATTATCTATAATCTCAAAAGCGGTGATTATCAAGATGAATGTTTTACCAAAACTTTTATATCATTTCAACGCTACAATGACAATCATACCAAACCATTTTTTTTTTTATAGAATAAAGAACTAGCCAAATTCATTTGGTATCCCAAGTCAGTCCAAATTAAATATACAAGATTAATCTATCCCAAAGAGAAAGGGGGACTAAACTTACCAGACATTCAGCTCCATTATAAAATTGCAAATGCCCTCAGACTTACTCTAATGTCAAACTACTCTAAGCATAGTGAATAATGGACACCACTGTGGTTAAAAATCTGGCACCAACACATACTTTACAATAAGATTAATCCCAAAGCCATAACCTTCATAAATCTATCTAACATTAAAAACCTCAAACTCAATAATACTTTATTATTATTCTTCTTCTTTCGGCTTTTCCCGGTTAGGGGTCACCACAGCAGATCATCTGTCCGCTCATGATAGCTAGCATAAAAGATTATCAGGAATGGATAAGAACCTTAGAACTTAATGCCCTATTTATGCTCAAACCTCTATATCTAAACCCAAATATCAAAATAAACAAAATGTTAAACTTAACAGAATACCCGTTAAAGACTGTACAATCTGGGATATATATATATATATATATATATATATATATATATTTATATTTATAAACATAAAAGATAAACCACCACAAGAACTACGTGAAATCTTATAGGTCAAAACAAAAAATACACCATTATTCTAAGACAAAGAGAACTTATCTCTGCAATAACCAGAGATACACCTAGTAATGAGGAAGATGTGCTAAGATTACCGAAAATTCAGGAATCTCTCGCAAACAAGGGAAAGGTAGTTTCAAAAACCTACAAATTTGTGAGCTCTTATTCACAAAGATAAATTATTCTCCTCTTACTGGGATAATAAAGGAAAACCAATCTCAAAAGAACAAAAACTTGAAGCTATTAATCTTACAAAACTTCTCCCCTTTCAAAAAATTATTAGGTACCCAACTGATGATTAACAATGCCACATATTACACACCCATGATCCTAAATAAATTTAACTCCACATCTTCACCGTCATGTAATTGCTGCTCCTTTCCACAAGCGGATCTCATACATGTTTTATGGTTTTGCAAATACTCTCAAAATCTATGGGTATCTCTCAGGATACAACTAAAGAAAATGGGATATCACAATTCAAAACTGTGTTGAGAACTAGCAATTCTTCATATCAAAGATCTTAAACTCACCAAATTGCAAATGCTAATCACTATATGCTCTCTGATAAAACTATATATAACCAAAAAATGGATAGATCGTACTAAGATGTCATGGAAAGGTTTCCAATCTATGGCTATAACCTGCAAATCATCATAAAAAATAATCATTATGAATCCTAAGAAACGTATCTATTAACAGAAAGTATGGAAAATAGAAGTTATGTTCTTACCATAACGTTCCATGTTAGTTGTCTTCTTCTCGCCTTCTTTCTTGCTGGATGGGTTCGGAGCAGACCTCGGCTCCGACTTCTACGACCCTCTAGCTTCGAGAGTTGGTTCCACCCGGCTTTCGAGGCTCCTATCCCACAATGCTAAGCGGTATTACCTCAGATCTACGTTTGTAAAGCTGTGCCCAGCCAAAAATAACTCCAGAACCACTGGAAAGGAAAGAACCCACCTCTACAAAGGAAGGGAAAGAAGGTGACCTGAAAACCTGAAGAAGGAATATATGTACAGAAAACATATACCTATGTACAATAAGTGGTAGAAAGAGAGGTCACAATCAATCAAACTCCTCTAGGTCTGTCCAGGCTAGGGGAAGGGAGGTGGGGCGTAAGAAGAAGCTGAGAAGAAGACAACTAACATGGAGCGTTATGGTAAGAACATACTTCTATATGTTAAGTTAATCAATCTACGCCTTCATTCTTGCTGGATGGGACAGTGGAACCA
>NW_025051725.1:0-11975 GCF_019279795.1 Protopterus annectens | reverse complement strand
GCTATAATAATGAAAAGAAAAGCAGTCATAAAGTATATTTAGAGAGAAATTGATAGAAGTAAGGAAACGAGTGAAGAAGGGAGGGTAAGGTGGTGCAATTTATGAACAGGTATTAGTTCACATTTATGGATATAATTTATCCTGGTGTTGAGCAAGAACAGAACACATTATCATAGTTTTTACATTGTGTCTTCCCTGTCTTTTCCACTTCATTTATTAACCAATGTAAAAGTTTTAGAGAACACAAGAATTTAAAAAAATTCTATGATCATGTATCACAGCTGCAAGGACAATAACAAGAAATAAGTAATCAATTTGCCATCATGTTAAGAAAGTACAACATGCGTTTACAACACGTAAATACATATATGAAAGGTGACAATGATTTCAACATTCCAGCTTAACTAGCCCAGTTATATTACATAAATCACCAGGCAACATGTTGATATCTGTAAAGAAAATCTCCATAAGTGTTATTACAAGGAGAAACATAAAAAAAGCAAAACCAAATAAAGGATGAAAGGCAGTGCTCCTAGTAGTTTACATTATAAGAGAAGGAAAAACAAAGGATGCAAACTTACATTTCCAATGTTTTACATTGAGATGCAGGAAAGAGCAAATGGCAAGTGATGTAATAACTTCTCACATATTATTAAGTCTTGTTGCTGAGAGATTGTGTATAAATTCTGTTAAGGTTCATAGGCATTTTGTTCAGTAAGTAGAATATGAGGAAACATTACTGTAAAACTATAGAGTCCTGATGCACACTACTATATCTATTATCTATATGAAAAGAAGTTTCTTTCTTAGTTTAAACTTAATCAATTTATTTAAATGTTTGCAAATAGTGATTAGATACTTTTATTAGCAGACTATTAGTGCAAACAGATATCATAGACAATAGGAATAGGCTACACAGACAGATTCTGGGGATTCATTACAGTAGTTGAGAATCCATCTTAAATTTGTAGATGGAAGAGTTCTATTTGTTTGACCAGTCCATCACTTATCCCATATTAATAATTAACATGCTAAACATAGAGTACAAAGTTAGTCTATGAGCTTTTAATAAGCTTTATTAAGTAGCCTGATGCCTTTGGCTGCATGTAAGTTAGTAGGACACAGTGACAATTACTCAGCCAGTTTGATGCCAGAAAGTGCTGAAGGCTAGGGATGCTGTCATCACATAAGATATTGGGATATTGCAGTACACTATGAGAAGTCAGTGCATTTCTGGGGTACTGTACTGCAGATGAGGCACTGTACCAAAGCACCAGTTACCTGAATTAATGTATCTACATATTTTGTGTTTGTCGTTAGTTAACATTTGCTAACTATATAAGTGGGATGGTTTATAAACCCTTTTCTGCTATGACCTGGGCCAGAGCAGCAAGTTGTTCAAAACAGATGGTGACTTCATGGCATGCATCAAAAAAAGTAGTGATTATTGTAGTAAGACACAGAAATCAAAATCCAGAAAAGTTATATCAACTCAAACATTTTTAATCAATAATATCCAGCATGTATAAAACAAACAAACAAAAAATAAGACAATAAAAAAGACAAAGTGATAAATTCCTGAATTATATCTGTTTTGTTTCATAGTAGTGGCACACATCTTTCAAAATATAATTTACATAAACAGGAAGTTAAAAAATAATTTTCAGTTTAAATATTAAGAGCCCTTTACACCCAACATGTAATGTTATATAAACTTTGTTTGACAAATCCCTTTAAATTCTTATTTGACCAGCTTTCCAAATACTTTTTTTTACTATATTAGAAAAATGTGTCCAAAAGTTTTTTTTTCCTGTAAACATCCATCAGCGTCTTCATTTTTCTGTGTTTTTAATGTACCAATCAAGTAAAATCCCACGTTATCCTGTCTTAACTTTGTTCTCTGTTATACCTCACTTTAGCCTCTTACTCAAACTTTCCCATCCTGCTACTTATAAATTTCATAAAATATTCCTAAAATCTTTTTATGCTATGATCAGGGCCGGCCTTAGGCATAGGCGAACTAGGCAACCGCCTAGGGCGCCGTGCAGACCAGCCTCATAAGGGGTGCAAAATCACAAAAAAAAAAGTTAAAAGTGAAACTTTCTTCACTTTTAACATTGCCCGATGCCCGTTTCTACATAGTAGCATTGCCCTCCCCACGACTGACAACACGAGCACACAGCAATAGAACGCCCCTCCCTACATTGTTCTTTCATCCCCCCCGACGTGATGTATGTATGAGTGACTGATGTTGGCATCCAATCAGTGATGCTTTCATTTTAGTGACATCCCTGGCTACTGCAGCCAATCAACAGTATATAGTGTGCAGCTCATGCCCGCCTCTCATTCTTTCCTTCGTGATGAGCTAGAGGCGGGCGCATCCATTGGCTGATATTTGCTTCCTGAATGGTGGATAATCGGCAGCCTCGTTTGTTTCACCATGCGGGCTCCCAACTGTGGATCTAATTGTATTTTATTTTGATGACAATTTTCTTCACCTTGCTGCTTATTTTAAGGTATGAAAAAATATGTGCCATATTAGAAAGGGCTGTTTCTTTTCTCCATCTGCTTTGATGATGTGAGCATGGTTTCCGTAAAGTGAGAGCAAATAGTTTGCAGCAGAATTCAGAAGCTACGTTCCTAATGGATGTGTGGGAGATTTTGCCCCTCACCTCACTCCTTAGCAGGAGGTTTCACCCACTTAAGTAATATAGCTGTCTCCAGGGTAGGGGCCATGCTCAGAATTGAAAATTGAATTTCTCTCAGTGTTTAATGCTGAACAGACTGGTTTTACATTTGGCAACATTTGGAAATGAGTCAAATAGACAAGACTACTGCTAGGTTTTGCTGTTGTTTAAGCATGTATTTCTGAGTGATATGTTGTGGTTCATTCAGCTTCTAGGTCAGGTCATCTGTATAATTACAGCAACATGTGGTATGTGCATCAGTACTTTTGCAATCCCTAAATTTGCTTTCTTGTTATGATTATAATAAGCATCAGACTCGTGGATCAAGACTCAACTTCTCAAGTACTTTGATGTCACTGTAATTGCAAAGGCAGAAATTAATGAATAGTGATAGTTATTATGCCTTTTCTTTAACAGAACAGACTATCAATATAATCAGACACCTGTGTGATACAGAAGTGACTGAACCAGCTGAAGCCAGGTTTGAATGTGACATCTCAGTTCATTCTGTGAAGCCTCCTAAGTGGAGCCTAAATGGAGAACTGCTGCAGGCCTGTAGAGATGTGGAAATTGATCAGGATGGCACTGTTCATAGCCTTGTTTTCAAAAAGACCCATTGCAACGTGACAGGCAATGTAGAGTTTGGCATTGGAAAGGCAAGTCTATAGCACGCTTCACAGTCAATGGTAAGATGAACATTAAAAGTTTTCTTTAATATGTTTTCATGCATTTGTTTATTTATTTTAGGCATACCTCTCAACCTGGAAACATAAAAAATCTGGACAAGGCCCATGAAAAATAGGTACAAATCTGTACGCTGATTACCATCTAATTTGCATACATAATTATGTAACCCCGCCCACTCCAATGGAATTGTGGGATACCAACTTTCAAACGCAAATTGAAGAACAGACAACCAAAACATGGCACCAGAGTCCCCCTGCAGCCATTCCGGTGTCCTGTTACCTGGCTATTTTGCCCCATTTACCATAAACACTATTAATGTATGCATACTGCTTTACTTCTACAATGATTTGAATTCTATTTTTACATTTTACAGCACAACAATGCAGAAACAATAAAAGACATCTGGTAAACAAAGCAATACTGTCTCACAATGAAAATAGGCTTGACATTAAACTTTGCCTTTAAAACTCACATTCATTGAAACAGCATTGAAACCCACACACACCACATCCAAAGAAAATGCATCTGGCCAGTGGTGGATAAAGATTACCTTTGGGCTGTTTTCAAATCATTGGCCCCTTGCACATAAAACAAGAACCATACATGTGTTCTTTTCTTTATACACCTTCCTGACTTTATTAAATTATATTCCTTGTATAATACAACACACACTAGACATGAAGTACAGGAGACGAGGTCAAATTCCCAACTGCCCCATAAATTTGTCTGGTTAAGTGACTTGCTGACAGTACATGAATGAAGGTGGAAAGATTCAAACCCATTTCCCCTTGGCACAGAAAGCAACTCATTAAAAAGTCAGAGCATTAGTCTTATGCACAAACTGCCCAGTTTCATTCTGTGTTTTTAGTCAATTTTTATGTTTAGGTAAGGTATTTCAGTTTAAATAAGACAAATGTCCTTCCACACCATCTATTAGTCATCCACATGATGTCTTTGTATGTCACTGTACTCCAGAAATGTGTCTTATGAAATATCTCTATATATTTGTGTTCAAATTTGTACATAAAAAGATCAGCAAGAATGAAATAAAACTTTTCATCCACTGGCATGAATTTGATATGTAAATAATAATCACAGCTGTTATAAAAAAGAAAATTCCTGGAAAAATGGATAGATGCATGCACTAAAACTAAAGTTCATACTAAATGGACTCAACACCACTCTGGCCTGGAATTTTGGTATAAAAGCAATCCATATGCACAGTGACCTGGATCACCCAGAGAAACAATGTGTAATTCATCCACCAGATTTAAAATGCCAGTAGCATTCTTACAGCTTTCTTGTATATTGAATAAATATTTCTTCAAAAGTGTATGAAATTCTTAGAAAGGATTAGTAAGTGAATTACTGCAATGTGCCATAGGGTGTGTCAGGAGTGGGATATTGTGAGGTATTATTTGCTTTAGGCAGTGCAAGAAATAAGCTGTCTCTGGGCAGATCACAGAAAGCTGTCAGTGTTCCTTTTCTGATATAAGCTGGCAACTTGGGCCCATTCCAAAAATACATCAGACCTTACTTAGATGTGTGTATATCATCATTCAACAAAGGGACATAATTGCTGATATATTATTTAGTTGTTTTAGAACCTCTTTATGAGAGACAAGATAATCCTAAATTAAAAATGCCACCCTGTCAGATGAACAAATACTAATAATGTATTATCACAGATGTCACTCTAAGTGCTGACATTTCATGAAATGTTATGTTATGATCCTCAGGATGGAACAGCCTCTGCTGACTGTAATACATATGCTTCAAAACACCCAAAGCAACATAATAATATGGACTCTAAATGTGGGAAAAAAATACCTAAATTCAAAGTTTGAACATAGATAAATAAAATTCCAATTGCTATCCATGTATTGTTCAGTCTTAAGAAAATATATATTTTTTTAAATTAGCTGCCCGATGAATTCTCTAATACCATTTATCGTATTCATTTAATTAGTGTGTCTGTAGTGATCAAAGGTTTACCATTATGCAACATGTTTTTAACCACAGCAGCAACACTCTGTAAAAGAAATATTGATATCGGTATCAATTATTCTTCGGACCATTCTGTTTCAGCAGGAGAGCAGACTGAGTTTTTATTTTCTTCCCCTCTTCAGTTTTCCCTGTTGTGGCATTTTACTGCCACTCGAGTTTAAATTGGAACTTACAGCTGCTTTATGTGGTTAGAAGTAAATGCTCCTTCAAATGGTCCCACCCAAGAACTAGATCAAAATATTATATTCAGCACTGTCAGTAAGCATGTCGCATCAGCGTCACTCTTAAGAGATAAAACTGCATTTTTATAGGTATTTTAGAATGTAGCAAATATATCACTTTCAGGAGATCCTCCATTATATTATAGAGATCGCTATTTTAAAACGAACACATTTTCACTTACATTTTCTATGAACTGACTCAGGAAACCACATGTGCAGTGATGGTTGTCCTAAGGATGCCAAACAGGAGCTTCTGTGTTCTGTGTCCCGGCGAACTTTGCTGCCATTACTCCTGGTGAACTGCTCTTCTTCTGTTCGTCGTCGGCCCATTAATCCTGGCTCTAACTGCTCAGCGAGCTGGAAATGTTCCTTGCCGCCATAAATCCCATCTCTCGACTCTAACTGCTTGAATTGCCGCCGTTTCAGCCAGCCGGAAATGATGATGTGAGCTCCTTGAGCTCAATTCCGACTGGCTGGTAGCCTGGCGGAGCTGACGTCATTGCGCACGTGATGACGTCAGCTCCGACAGCGCGAAAATTTCAAAAATGTAAAGAAAAATCGGAAATGAAGGGGTGCCACTCGGGAATCGTGGCACCCCTTCATTTGGACCCCAAAACTCGGTAAAAACCGAGTAATTCGGAACGGTTGGGAGGTCTGATTTTAGGCTTTGTCTAGAAAGGGGTTGAGAGGTATGTGGTGATGTACCACCGAGTATATTAAATACAAAGCAATTATTCTTGTATTGCTACTGGAAACAGAGCAGGCAGGTCAAATACGTTTTTTTTTTCTTAAGCTGCGACTGTGCGTGAGTTCTGAAGGCCTGAATGTTGACAAAATTTGCGGATAATGTTTTCCGCATAATTTTAGTAGGGTAGAGTAGAGTAGAGCAGAGGGGATTACTGGCTGCCCAGGGTACTAACTGGTAGGTGTTATGATTGGTCACTGTTAAAGAGGTACTTGACTGTTCCCTGCAATTCAGAAGTGGGATTACTGGTTGTAGTTATTTAAGCAGCTCCCATTAGGCTACTGCAGCTAAAATTATTTCAGCACTGAAGTAAGTGTGTGTGTTGGGGCAGCTCTACTGTCAACTCATCATTTTTTTTTGTCCTCAGCCCTAATATTTTTTTGTTGCTCATTAGCTTGGGTTGGGGAGGGGGGACTCTGGTGGTATTATTCTGGACCCAATTGCCCCACATGTGTTAATTGTTGCCTTGCAGAAATAAGACTGACACACAAATACAAAAGATGCTAATAAATGTTAAAAAAAGAGATGTTTTCATTGCATAGTTGTCCTGAGACTTGATGGTTTGAGACAGTTGTGAATTATTTTCTAGTAGTAGGTCATCTTGCTTTGTCTGTTCTATAATCAGGCTTCGAACTGCATTATGAGGTTGATACTTTTTAGTTTTAACTGAATATATTTCAGGATTTTAGAGACCATATTCAAAAGCAATTTATTTTCCACTGTGTCATGCTACCCAGCTTGAACTATCGTTTGCTTTTCTCTGTCCTAAATTAATGCTGGTATACTGCTGTAATTTATCATATGGGAAGAGCCTTCTCATTTATGGTAAGCCATTAACCATGCTATCTTTTGTGTCATAGTTCTTTCCATAGGTGGTTACTAGGCTAATGACCCAAAACCTTTACAAGCGTAGGCATGTTTATCCCAAGTTAACCCAATTAGCAATACATAGGTGAGTGAAGTTCATGGAGGTATGAGCCTAATGCCTGCCTATGTCCATGAAAAAATGGACATGACCCCAGGAGTGAACTTGAGATTACCCATCCATTGATCTAAGTTGTGCTTGAAGAGGGTCAGAGAGGGGCTTTGTTTCACATGAATGGAAAGCTTGTTCCAGAGAATGGGTAGTTTCAGGGGGAGGTATCTCTCTCCAGCATGATTTGTTGATATACGTGCCTAGGTTAATATTCCCAGAGCAAGTGACCCTCATGTGGCTTGATTTGTGAATGTGTAAAATTTCCATCAGGGTCAGGTCAGAGACTACCCTGTAAGCAAGACACAGATCACAGTTTAGTAGCCTGTAGGAGACAGAATCCAGTGATAGGGCTTTCAGTCTTTCCACTTACAATGTGGTTTTGCATCTGTATGGTGAGGTACATGCAAAAGGCTGCATTGTACTGTAATGGTCTGAGGGATGAGTATAATGGAATTATAATGTCCTTGCATCTAGATGCCAAGCTTTTACTTATGAAATGTGTCACATAGGAAAGCCTCACCACTGTAGGTAACATGGTGGTCGAAGTTCAGATTATCAGCCTGAGTACCTGGGTCTCGTACTCTACTCTTGGGGGGGGGGATGCTGTCTGTATTGTAAATAGCAGGGATGTTGGCTATTCCCAAAGGGAATAATTACACATGTTTTTGCATTTAGTTTCATTAGTCTGTGTTAATCCTTTTTGTAGTACCACTGGGGGACTCCATGATTGCACCCAATTTGCAGTCATCGGTGAACTTGGTCAGATACATGCCATCCATGTTTGCCTAGACTTCTGAGAAATAAATTCTGAACAGTAAAAGGCCCAGCACGGAACCCTGTGGTACAATTTTGCTAGATGTGAATTCACCCACTTTGACAGTATGTGTGCTGTTGGTGAGCCATTTGGCTACCCATCAGTGACATAAGGGTTTATTCCCAATTGACTGAGTTTGTCTATAATACCTATATAATACGTGCTCCCCCATGTTTGTGAGCATTATGTCCAGAACATTTGAGCCCCTCTTTGGTGTGCTGATTAGCTGTTCCAGGGCATTTGCACTGACAAGGTCTAAGAACCATGGAGAAAGCAGATTTGTGGTCATGTATTTTCGCCAGTTGATGGTAGGATAATTAAAATTGCCAGTGAGTATGGTGTTGGGCTACATGGTAAGTGACGCCAGTAGTCCAGGTATGCAGAATCCTTTTTCTTGTTCATTGTGATGGACCTGTAGTTAGTGAAGATGTGGTAGGGGATTTTGCCTATTGTTAATTGGACTTGGAGTAGCTTGAGAGAGTCATAGAGGAGCCAGGTGCAAGACCATCTGTGGCAAAGCAGTGTGGTCCGTCAACCATGTCCTCCCAGGCTGACAGATATTGGATCCCCTTGCACTGACACCAGAAGTTAAGCCAGTTGTTAAAATCAATCATTTTTTGTTGGTATTGTGGCATCCTCTTTGGTGATGGCAAAATGCAGCTCAAAGATAGGCTCATACCTGCCTGAGATACACAATCTAAGAGCTCAGGCATATCTGTATGCATATAGTTCAGTGAGTTATTATGTCTCAGGTCATGCACACCCACATGGACTATGTCGGAGTTATACTGGTACTTGTGGTAAGTGCTTGAGTGACTTGACTGATCCTGGCATCTAATAAGCAGCTAAATGTAACCTTGTCCTTATCCAGCCTGGTGAGGGGGACATCTGTGTGCAGGTTATTTACTTGTAACCAAACGACTGACCAGGAGAAGAATATTTGTTATGAAAGGGAAATGTTTGGATAGCGATTTATTTACAGCTTTTTCTTCAGCTGAGAAGAGTTAATTGTGAAGAAACTGTGTGTAGCATTCCTGGCTGGCAACTTGTTTCCTGCCCAGATGTTTAGGGAATGCAGTGCATCAGTTAATGGATCACACCAGTAGTTTGTTCTGTAGCGTTTAATAATTATTCATTCACATTTGATTTATTGTTAAACCACTGTTTTAAGCATGAGGCAGATAGAAGTTTTAACATTTCAAACAGATGTTTTTTAAAAATGTTTTAAATGTTAGCATTTATATTTTTAACTTGGATGTGCATTATGGTTGTATAGCAAGTAGTATAAAGGCTAAGTGGCCGAGATCACACTTTTGACTGGTCTGTGACAGGGAAGTTGAGGTTTAGTGGAGAGAGTGAATTCTTTGGACTGCTGAGCTGGGCTGGGGAACCTAAGGCATGTGAAATAAGTGGGCCAGAGTGATATATTTTCTAGGGGGCATAACAGTGTTATGAAAAAAAGATCACTAAAAGTATGAGTACATTTCTTTCCTCTTCCTTACAGTTTTCTAGAGGAGGAATCTTGTAATATAGTGATTAATTTCTGTTACATGCTGTGGAAAATAAGTTTAGCTAGTATAGTCATGAGTTAACGGGTTACATGAGACTTAGCTTGGATTCTGCTGTCACTGGTATATCATTTTATATATTTGTTATGTAGAATATGTATGCAAAAAGTGTGGTTCAAATATTTATCAGGTACAGTAGTTCTATTTTTGAGGCAGAAAGGACTGTAGAAGAATTTCAAGCGGCAGTATTTAAAACAGTGAATTTTGCTCTAAAGCAGACTGTTTAAAAAGTTTCCACTTTTTGTGTAGCACATACTATTTTGTTACTACTTTATTTATTTTGGCTAGTAACTGAAAATATTAAACTGATGTGTATCTGTTTTTTTTTTCCATTATACATATGAGTGCATAATATAACAGTTCTAGGCAAAATCTACAATTTGAAATTAAAATGCATGTTGACCCCAATCTTCCTGCTCGCGTTTCAGGTCTGTTTTAATCAGCGGTAATTGTATGCTGAATGTATGACCAAACTAAGGGCACTGCAATGTTTGATTTAGTTTTATGTGCTTTAATACAAAACTTATACCTTTTACCTGATATCTCAAGTCACTGCCAAAGTAGTTGGTAACTTTTATTCTCAGTGTTAGAAATGCTTTGCTGGTCTGCAAAAGATGCATGCAGTTGGATGGATCTTTTAGTAGCTTTTGACTGTTAGCCATACAGTCTTGTATCACACTTGAAATTGGTACTTGCACTTGCTAAATGAAGTGAGACTTAATGAAAAGTGTGTTCTAATTTCTGTACGCTATGATTTTGATTCCAGAGTATGGATTTACTGAATTTTCACATGCTGTAACACAGAATACAAAGCAGTCCATCATATGGATGGATGTATAGGTACTGCAGTTTGCTGTCACTTCATCCCCATTTCCTTTCGTCAATGGTTAATCCTTTTCAGTGTTTTCTACACTGCTTGGGCAGCAGAGGTGTATCTAGAGTTGTATCTAGAGGTGATTTTTGTTTTAAACCTTTGTTTACACATGGTCCGACTTGGAATGAGACCAACTTTCAGTTGCCTGGTGAGAAATGCTCCAGATGCATGTCTTTGACATATAGCTAGAGATACGCATTGAGATTTATGTTGGTGTTCTTTTGGGTGCATTCACTGTCAGTATTATGGAACTCTGTATTGCAATCAGTTATGATATATTCTTTTTAAGTGCACCTTGCAAAAAAGTTAATACAGTCTTTCATGACTGTAGAGAAACTCTACACTAGCAACAGATCATGCAGGTTTATTAAGGAGCATTCAGCCTTCAATTGCAGTCTTAAGGTGTCACAGTATGACTGTTTTTTTCATGCATTTAAACATTGAAAGAACTGGAGTGGGGTTTGTGGGAGTGGCCAATATGTGGGTGTAGCTCAAATAGGGGTGTGGCTTGAATATGGTGTGGGTGTGGCTTAAGGGGCGCCAGAGCAGTACTTCGCCTAGGGGGCCATTTCAGCTAAGGCCGGCCCTGGCTATGATGTCCATTTTTTATCTCTATCATATATTATATTAACTATCTAAAGGAGCAGATTTTACTACACAACATAATTTGTTTCCTTTCAATGCTTTCCATTGTTATTTGTATTTGTATTTGTTTGCTAGGTAGAGCAGTGATCCATGTGGACATTTTAACTCACATACTGACAACATTGTCTGATTAAATGACATGCCTAGAGTCACGCTGTAGTCAAACGAAGGTTGATAGAAGCAAATCCTGGGCTATATTATCACTTACTGAATAAGAAATAAATGCAAGGCCACTACTAGATTATGCATATTTATTACTATGTCACTATCTTTTTCTGTTTCTATCCCTCCACTGTTGTCACATTTGACTCCTGAACTAACCACATGACCTGCGACCCCCATCCACAGCGTTTACTATTAAGGAATTGAAACAGACTTCCTGGCCTTCTGTATCACAAATGCATTGCTTGTACAGCTCCAGACAGATTAGGATTTCCATCTTACCTATGGCATGTTTTAGGATGTGGCAAGAAACTGGAGTACCTGAAGTAAACTCATGTGAACACAGGGATGACATGAAAACTCCACATAGAAGGTACCCCAGCTGAGAATCAAACCAGAAAACCTCTAGCCGTGAGGAGAAAATGCTACTCACTGTATCACTGAATTGCTGTGCCACCCATCTATTATTAAAATTTTCATAAGATCAGTATCTCCTTCAATAGTCTGTGGACTTAAAAATAAAGAAAAACTTCTTTCATATATGAAGTGATCCCTATCTTCGTGTGATGATTAGCAATAATCTGTGACT